>NC_135001.1:600000-900000 GCF_051020985.1 Nomia melanderi | reverse complement strand
GTGAAATTTTTTAGTGTGAGGGGTTAATTTTTCATTGAGTTCACGGGAGGTGAGTCTTTAATGTAAAATAAATTGTTGATGGAATCTTAACTGGTGATCGAAAATTTATTTTCATTCCATTTGCATTTAATGCGATATAAGTTTGCAAATAAATGCAAATTTATCTAAAAACATATAATAATTATATGAATAATAAATTATTTATTTAAAGATAAATTTGCATTTATTTCTTTTATTTAACAGATTTCTCGTTGCAGTATTCAGGGTTGAGCAAGTTGGGGGAAAAAACAGTTGATAAGATCTAGAGCTACACTCCTGTGACTAGAGATTGCGATAAGGACCCGGATCCGGATCTGCGAGCGTGCTAGCGAACACCGTTACATTATTATTAGCACAATATTTGTTCATTTGACACTAGAATTACCAGGTCGGTCAAAACGACTGACACTTCATTTTTCCGTAATGATCTTCAGTGATTGGAGTATTTAATTGATTGACACAATATTTTTATTTACTTGAGACTAGAATTACCAGCTCAGTCAAAATGACTGATTCCTAATTTTTCCGTAGTGATCTTAAGTAATTTAAAATCACTGACTAACTTAATTAATTTGTGACTAATTATTAATAGGGATTAATTAGAAACATGTCAACTTATATATCCCTCACCTTGGTGGTGGAGGTGCTGTTGGCTCCTGGAAGATTTTGGGGATTAGGTATGCCAGACAGAATAACCGTCCACCGGTCCCGCATCCTCTGTAAGTAGTCTAGAAAAAGAACAGAGATTGGGAATTAGAAGTTTGTTGTTTGTTGAGACACTGAAATGCAAAGGTGAATGTTTTTTGTTCATTTTTCTTTTCTTTTCTTTCTTTATAAAACTCTGTTGATCTATTTTATGTTGTTTCATTGTTGATATCGTATTAATCATGTGATATATTTATGATATGGATATGATGTGATACATGATATGTTATGATATATGTTATGATATATGTTATGATACATAATATGATACATGATATGATATATGATATGATATATGCCACAATTATCCGCTGTTACGCACCTATCTCCCTATCACTTAATCTTTCTTCATAATGCACTACTACAGTTAACAAAATTAACTGAACGATTCATGACACCTTAAAAATTGCAAAACTCATTAGTTTGATCTTCCGTACCCCACCAGACATCGTCGAATATTTCTAGTAAAATACTTTCGAGTGCAACGGATTAAGTGTAAGAACGCTTCGCGACAGCTGGTATCCATTGACTTATAAGGCTAAGAACGTCGGACATAGTTTAAGAACCGAGCGAAAATAGAAACCGTAATTACTCCTATAGCCGGCGAATGTTATGATCAACCGCTTTATTAGCAACGTAACATAATGGCTTAATAACGTCTCTAACAGCACGATTATTCTATATTGTTTCCAAGGATGTCCCAGCTTCACTGACATTATAATAGTTACACAATGGGACACTGACAGACAGCGTTCTTATTTCCACAGTCTTTACACTGGCTGCTCATTTGCATACGGAATCGTATGGAAGTTCGTAAATCGAAGCTGACACTTTGGCATATTTCTGCAATTTTGCGTAGTCACTCGCGTAGTGTCAATGACACGTCGTTCTTTACGAACGACGGCATAGTCAAGGCTATTAGAATATCTAAAAATATACCTGACAATGTGTTCAATTCATAGTGGAATTATATGAATTTCTGCGACAATTCTAATCGGTTCGTGCAGTTCTCAGTAAAACGTGTAATTATTCACGCGATTGATTACCATTTATTTACATGTACATAGTAATATATATTACGTAAAACACCGAGGAACACAAGGAAACGTGTCGAAGCGCAGCAAAAGGTTCTTAAATTAGTGGATTTCGTAATATGTACGTAATTGAAATACAATAGACTACCCTGTCCGTACTCCCATTATCCGAATACACTAATATACGGCCGTTCTGCTATTTGTGTGTTCTATTATCCGCGCAACGTTTCGTAGCGGTGTGAAATGAACGAATATAAATTTTTCTAAGACATATAGAAGAAACTGTACAATAGACATCCGTGAATTTAGTGTTAATGCAACGCGAGAAAACGTTGTTGGCAAGGCCTTGGAATAACTTGATATTGATTATCGGGGATATTACCATAATATCGGTGACGGTGAACCTTGGCTCGTTAAGAGGACTCCCCTACCTTGACTGCCGAAAAATAATTCATTACACAATATCAATTCTTGTTTCTGCAAGGTTGACGCTGGGACTACCGTTTTTTACGACTCTTAATGCTAGGTTTATAAACAGTATTTGCCAAATGTTCACGTCGATTCTGATTAATCCAAAGGCACGAATATGTAACTTAATCGTCTATTTTTCAATCCTCAATTTCCAAAACCTAAATGAATCTGTTCATAGAATACAGTGATGCTCGCTTAAATTCAAAGTCAAAGAGATGTATAAACATGCAATGAAGAATATTTCAATCGCAATCGTTTCGATTTTACCTTCTCAATCGTAGTACCGATGGAACGTTGAGATTCTCAATTAAGAGATTAAAATGAGTTCAAACACGATGGGAATTGGACTAGTTTGATCGATTTCATGGAAACGAACCTTTAATTTCGTTAATTACATTATGTCGGTAAAACTAGTCCGATTCACATCGTGTTTGGGCTTATTTTAATCGTGACAATCTCAGAATTTCACTGCCGCTACATTTGAGAAGATAAGATTAAATGACTGCAACTGAAATTTTCTTCGACTGCGTCTCTATCCCGCTTTCGCCCTACTATATCGATTTTCTGTCTGTGCCAGCCTGTGTGTCAACTCCTGGAAGCAGATAGTTTCCTATTTTTTATGCTCGGTTAAATTCCACTACTGGGACCCGAAGCTGTGAAATTTAAGCGAGCATTACGATAAACCGAATAAACGTCCGCAAATCTAGTGTTAATACGATCAATACGCGATTCTTATAAGAATCGTAACACAAAGAAGTGATTCTTTTCTAATTAAAACGCTATCCAGTTACTTCGTTACGGCGTGCTCGAGTTCTAGAACGCGTGGGACGCTTTGGGAATAGAAAGGTTCGCTTAAAAACAGTCCATCGATCGGAGACACACCAGAAATCCTATTCCGATTTGCTGAACAACTTTATTTAAAGCAAACCATGCCACGGCTTACAGGATTAGTTCGAATTAGATTACGTAATTTGTATAACGTGGTTCCGTCCATTAAGTACGAACGTTTTCCTGAAGGCTGCAGAGGATTTGTCTGCGTACGTACCATTCCCGTCGTGCGTCCGATAGAATATTGTAAAACTAGAACATTGTCAATTTTTCATCGAAACTACACACGCTCCATCTATATTTCAAAATGTTCACTTATATTTCCCCGTGAAATAAATTCTCGTTCTCCTCAAACATTTTCCGAATAAAAATTTATTTATGGTCATAATAGCAGTGGTCTTTTATCGTGTTCAAAGAGAAACAGTGAATGAAATATACGTATAAGAAACACAACAAACTTGATGTTTCGCGATGTTACATATTCTTTAGAAGAATTGATAAAAAGTCGCCACTGTGGCATTCAACGTTTGTCTTCGAAATCGGCATTATCGTTTTCTCTGAGTACAGTGTTACTTTACCATCGAGAGCTTATTATTCTCTATGTTCAAAAAGTTTCTTCCATATCTGACCTCGCGTAACCTCAAAGGTCTCTGTGCAGTATACGGATGAATTTGTCTAGACACACGCTTTCATGTGATACAAACAAATATACAGCATTCCATTTAAAAAATGAAGGTCACCTTTATTCTAACAAAATAGTATAAACACAAAAAGATCCTTGAGGACAGTTATCTGTGAAATTCTATGGGATCCCCTGGAATAAATAGACTCGAACTAAATAAAACTACTTTAAATAATCTAAAGAATCTCTAAAAAGGCTAAACTAAACTCGAAAAAATAGACAATGGCTGATTTCTACAATGAAAGCTGACGGTTATGAACGGCCCACAAAATCCTGTCTTACGGACGACATTCGCGAATAAAATATACATATCTCGTTAGAAGTTTCGAACGAAAGAATACGGCCGCTTCGCTTTGTTGTTTCGAACGGTAGATAAGACTGGGAGTACAGCATGTATGCGCCTACATGGAGTACGCATACATTGTAAACGGAACGACATTCTAGTTGACCGTTCATATCTCGGTAATGTAATAATAATTTATGCAGAAATTCAGGTCATGAATGTATGGATGCGTGATAGCCGCGTCGATAAATTCCGCATATTTTATTACGTTTACAATACGCCTCGCTGGAACAAAATAGACGAATGTCTCGTTTCGGCTGATCGTCGCTGCGCGGGAATCTCAATGAAAATCTAACGGACGATGTGTTAATCGACCTGGCACTCGTTCGCATCGAAAAATTTATGGAATTACGATCAGGTCGTTAAACATTCGATGTGCCTCTCTCAATTATTCCAATGGAAACAGAACCGATACACGGGATATCGTACATACGCGTTGCGTTGGGTTTAATCCTTTACGATCGGCACATTTTTCTGCCGGTACCAACTAGACGAAGCAAATATATGTTTTCAGAGTCATTTCTCTATAGTAGATTTGTAGTAAATATATATGGATATGAAGAAATATAGATTCTTCTTTGAAGTTAACAGGTTGACTGCCACGTCGGTCACCGATGACGGGAGCTTCCAAATTACTTGATAATAATTACAATTTCTCAGATAACTAATGCCGGATGGAAATATTTCATAGCTTAAATTACTAGATAATAGTGTGTAACGTAAGCATTCGGATACCAAATAATAAGTAACTGTTACTCTTTATCTTTGCTACAAAAGAATGAGCGAGACATAAAACTCTGAAGGTTTTCGTGGCAGTCAATGTGTTAATGTATTTTGTTGAATGTATATATGGTGGAGAATAATAAGTACTTGTAATAAAGATCCTGAAATAACACTGGATATAGAGGAAAAGATAATGCCGCCATATTGGCACCGATCGTAAAGGGTTAAACCAGAGCTGGCCAACTTTTTGCATACGCCAATTTTGTTCACAGGCAAGTTCAGATGCGCCGTACAACTCGAGCACCTCTTCGACTTTCTTGCATTCACCTTGCATTGCTTGGGCTAGGAAAATAGGGATAAGGGTAGGATCTGCATCGCTTAGGGGAGAAAAAGGAATAACTCAATCTCGCAATTAAATTAATTTATTTACGCGAGATCGAAGGACACTCGTTTATTGAAGCACTTAAAAAAAGGAATAAGTAGGCGCAAGAATGCAATGCGCCACTTGCAATCATTCAACGTGCCACGTTTGGCGCATGCGCCACGGTTTGGCCACGTCTGGGTTAAACAGTAAATCGCGAGTTGTCCGATTTATTCGAGATCGTTACTCGAAGCAACTTCGAATCGGTAACGGCTGAAGAGTTATCTGGGGAAGGAAGTATACTTGTAAAATAGAGTAAAATTTTTAATAAAATTTGACTAGCCGCGCGGTGTATCCTGTACACCACATGTACCACCACTGTGTGACTGAGTACACATATTATTGTATCAGAATAAGAAGATGCATCGTCTTGATGAATCATGCTATTTATTAGGAATATAATCACAAATGAATATAATAATGGATAATAAACAAAGAGAAACCGATAAAATTGATTTTACATTATTATTCGCTTCATTCGCTGCTTCACCAGCGCGGGTAGTCAAAGGTTAAAGGAATTCTTTTTTATTCAAACAAAATTCTTTCAAACGTCGTGCATATGAAATTCGAAGATAGATCCGTTGGAAAAAATGATCTTCGCGAGCATAAATTTTCTTGTATGTTTCTAATTAGTATTTTATGTAGAATCGATTCTGGTATGGTTTTGCGTCTTTTCTCTTTGGTGTTTTCGCTCTTCGTGCATCCGCGTCGTTTCATGGGATTCGAATACCGCGATTTCTGAGCGAGCGAGCACTTTGTTTCGCGATAAACTCGATATAAAAGTAAAGCAGCGCGACAAAAAGGAGAATACGGCGAACAGAACAATAGGGGAAACGACGAAATGTACGTGCAAGTGGAAAATGTAGCGAAAAAGTTAATGATCACGGGAAATTTTATTATTAGAGACAGAATTGGCAATGGCAGTCATCTATGGGCTCGACTGGATGAAATGGTAATTGCAAAAATGGTCTAAGACAAAATTTAAAGAAAATCGGTTTACCGGTTACTTTATGTCACATTGTTTTAAACTAAATTAGAAGAGAAAAGGAAAATATGACCTGGAACACTTTCATAATTATGGGCATAATTAATTAAAAAGAAAAACCGATCTCGATTTCCATGACAATATTTATGAAACTGGTCGATGTAGCTGTTCATTATTAAAAAGAAGTTTTCGCTATTAAATTAAAAACTCTTATCTGAAAAAAAATCGAAAAATCGTTTCCAACTATTAAGAATAGAACATTACTTTAAACACATTCTGAATAAAACAGTTCTTTCCTTCTCTATTCCTTTCTTTCTTTCCAAATTAAAAATTTAAAACAGCACAGAACACGTATCAAGCTACCATGAAGCAATCGTTACCGACTAAATTATGGACAGTAAAATAGAGTCCCATCAATCGCAATCACGAAAGGAATCACAGGACAAGGGGTTAAAACACGAGTCGTGCCTCTTCCCTTCGATCCAGACGACTTCATCGCATTCCGGCTGGCAGTCGGTACGTAACGCCGAATTTGAATAACAACTCGGTGCAACAGTGCAATCGGCGATTACCGAAAATTGCTGGCTGTTCCCCACGATCTTGCTCGCTTCAGATAATTAACTATAGGCGTGTACCGTCTATACCTATACATCTGTACAGGATCGGCTAGCTCGCAACCGATTATTATCCGCCTCTTCTTTCCCTTTTTTTTCTCTCTTCCTGTTGCTCTTTGTCTTCTCGTTAAACGCCATGGCGACTGGCCGCAGTTAAAGGCCTTTCGGCGGTGAAAGTGCGCGTCGCTCGAATAAACTTCGTTATGCGCCGACCTTGATACCGGTTACTATGATCGACCTTTGAAAGCAAAACTTCGCGTTTTACTCTCTCCCGCCGTTGCGTTTTGTAAGGTTTACGCAATCGCCGGGATATGGAACGAGAACCATCTATTTCCGAGGTGATACGCTCGGTGAACGGAAGCCTGAACAGCAACAGATAGTTTCAGATCGAAATTCAAAATATCTTTGGATCGATCTCCTTCAATGGAGAGATTCTTTTGTGGAATTAGATTCGAGCTGTGAGAGAACGATTAGAACGATGCGATTAGTTTGTACGATATTATTATTTAACGTGTTGAATACCATGGGAGCAGCCATATGAAATTACTGTAATTACTTCAATTAAACGATGGTTATTAAGAAACAAATTCCTGTGTTGTGGATAACGTTACATAATGCGTTTGTATTCAGCAAGATACTTGCGATAATAACAACGCTGTTCAATTAATTAATTTAATATTGTGCTTTTTTCATTTCGCAAGTTTTAATGGTGAAACTTTGTCAGTATATCCTATGGCACTAATATAAGAGAAACAGTATATATAATGTCATAACAAAAAGTTCTTGAAGCCTTTATTGTGTAAGGAAGGTTCCAAACTGCCGAACTTTTCAACGCCACTAGTGTATATAGTATTTTATCTATTTGATTTATTTTCTCCTTTTTCTTTGTTTCCTTTATTTCTTTTATCTTCAACTGTATGCCTTGACGCCATTATTTTAACTCTTTGCGAACGAATGTCGACGTTTCGGCGAGATGAAACGTCCATATTTGGAAGACTACGTCACAGGCAAATGATTTAATTACTAGGACAGCAAGAGATTAGCATGTAGTTCCTGCTTTTCCTATTAATTAAGCAATTAATATATAATTTACCTTCGTCCGTTGAAGGTCGTCTGAAGGAAGTACCAGAGGTTTCTAAGAAAACACGGTCGAAAGAAGCCGAGCAGCGCAATACCGCTTTCCGAATGGGATGCGAAAAGATCCAAGCGGCACGATGGCGCTTCTTTTATTTCATGTCGAGAAAAGCCAAGCAGCGCGACAGCGTTTGTCTTGATATATGTTAATACTATTGTATAAATATATTAATTTAAAATAGATTACAACGAAATGCAAAATGTATTACTTGGATTACTTATATACAAAAAAGTTGAGTACGTTTCGTTAGATTGTCGGTGTGCTGTCAGTTGTTCGTATCGTTTAAATGCGTTGGGTTTTTTCGACATGAAATCTGAAGAGCGCGAAAACAGCGCGTGGGACTCGAACGGTTAATCGTTTTAGTCCCAAGCGACAAGATGGCGCTTCTCCGTTACACTGCCTAAAAGTGGCAGTCTATCGGTTCGTAGAATCTGATGAAGGTTATTTATTTGCTTTCCTTCTAAATATTCATTATTATTTTTGTTATTACACGCTTAGAATTGGAAAAATGTAACGATTGTGCTATTTAATCCTTTACACTCGAGAGGTGACTCTCAGTCACCACATGATTCGATACAACAAAACTATCAAGTTGAATATTTAATATTTCAAATTAAAGTTTCCATTGCTGCATGAAATATTTAAATAAAACACCTCTATTGCTTAATTTACCTATGAATTATCGTTAAATTAGTTTCAAACAATATGACCTACATCTCATCAGAAAATGTTGAATATTTTTATTGAAAGACTTTCGAGTGGAAAGGGTTAAAATATGTTTTTGTAAAAATAGGAAAGCGTCATTCCGTTTCTGAATCGACACGAAAGAAGCGCGATCGCGCCGCTTGGTATTTTTCAAGCGGGCTTTCGCAAAAATCCGTGGGACTCAAACGGTTAAAACCTTATAGGTTTAATAAGTTCGTCACGATTAACCATCCTTACTCACAATACCCATCCTACAATATATACACACAAGGGGGAAATCGAGGGAGGGTCGATGGCGTTTATGTTAATTCCCCGGTCGTTCGTCGACGAGCATTATCCGCGGTACAGAAAAAAAACCCTGGAATTCCGTGGGAACGATACCGTTGATCGAGTTCACTTATCATCGTCCGTATGCGTGTTATTTGACAAACGAATCGAGGCGTGCGATGCCGGCCGGACGTCGGGTATCGTTACATACACACATGGAAATGCGGACGAATTTTGTTCGCGGCGTTGAAACATCGACAGAACCGTTTTCCCCGGCGGTGATGAACAGCCGCGAAATTTCGCCAGGACGAACAAGAAATCCCGCCGCGATCGGCACGGGGTTATTGTCGTCGCCGCGCGCGCCGATTGAATAATTTCGAGGCACTCCGGTCCGCCATTTTCACTCGCGATTTGGTATTCAGATCCATTCGTTTTGATTAATGGAACTGGCCCTTCGAATTGATTTCCACGTACACGCGTGTGCGGCCGAGGCCGCATTATACGGTCACCGATGAAAAAATTAGGGATCCATAGGGTTGGACGTTTGAGCCGACGACCGTTGGCCAAATCGGTTGACCCCATTTTTCAGGATTTTTTGGAGATTTAAAACTTAATTTTTTTATTTGAAATACATTTCATTGGGACTGGGTTTGGTACCGCGAAACGAGTCGCTTAATGCGTTGGCTTCTGAAAAACTAAGAGACGAGTGAATTGTTTAATAGGTAAAGAGGATGTTGTTTGTTCCATGAAAATTTCGGAAAATCAGAAGCATCGAAACATCGACTTAACCGCGTTGGCTTCTGAGCAACTCAATTGTACATAGTATCACAGTACTAGTGTTACACTATTACCTAGTCACTTACGTTACTAAATATTTTCACTCGACGTCAATTTTCTTATCGCAATTGCACTCGAGCAATTTGGAAGGTCTGGTCATCGATATCACCGTGGCAATCAACGCGTTAATCGTTTGGAATTGAACAAAATGTCCAAACGTCGCGTTCTGTTTCAACGGTCGAAGAAACGAAGCATTTGAATCGCAAATGAGCAGCTCGGAAGTTAATGCGATTAAGTCCAGAAAACAAACATTGAGAAAATTCGTGTTTTTTAATACATCAGTTTCTAAACTCGTTGCTTCATTCATTTGATCAGAAAAGTGTACACAGTCTTTTCAAAGGGTAGGCTCTGCAACAGTAGAATATTATTTGCCCCATAAAAATGTCGAAAAATCCGAGAATATCAGAAAATCGACTTAACCGCACTGGCTTCCTCGCGACTCATTTAACGGTGGCACGCTGTCCTTTTGTCCGTGAGTGTACCCATTACACAAAGCACTTTAACGACCTTCCTCCTCTTCAATAATGTAACGTAATAACATAATCTGTGCGCATAACCTTACGTAACAGTTACATTTACAATTTCTGTATAGATAGGTACGTACTTTCTATTGTGAGAAAGCATCTACCTATTATGGTAGTTACATAATCCCGGTAGAACGATTTGCCGGACGTCCTTCGTAGACAAATTGCAAAGCTCCTCGGGGATCCTTGAGATCGATGTTCTTATTACAATTGTATTAACTGGATAATTATTAATTAATTAACTCTGACAGAACAAGGAATATTTTTAATAATGAATTGCATTTTACACAAAATAGAGATAGTCGATAGAAACAGAAATTATTATCGATACAAACGAATGCTTTGCAGTTTGACGCGCATTTTGAATGTTTCTAACAAATACATGTGTATAATAAAAGAAAATTGTATTAAATCAATTGGGAAATCTTTTTTAATCGAATTTTTGTAGACAATGTATGAAAATATTCTGTTAGGACTTTTTATCGAGGAATTATACGTTGACTGTCAGTAAAATGTGGAACTCTTGTGTTTATAATATTCGACAGTATGAAACGTTCTAACAAATAAATTAAACCGAGTCTGTGAACCAGGTTTCCAGCGACGGTCGCAATAAAGTTGTAAAAACGATTTGAAATATGTATGATCAAATGGTTTCCACCAATTTAGCAGCAGTCTAGCTTCGAATTAAATAGATATTACGTGCGAGCGGCGCAGCCGCTCTGTCGATCGTTCCATTTTGCCGGTGACAATCTCCGCGGAATGTCCAACATTCCATGCCGCAAAAAGTTATCGAGGAATCGAGCAACCCGAGGAAATTATATTTTCCGAAATTACCGTCGCGTAAAAGTCTAGTCAATCCTCGCGTGAACAATCTTTTCACTCTTTCTGTGAATAATTCATCGTGCTTTACGGGTTTCCATGCGTGATACAACGCGTATTCGCATAATTACCGAATGAAAATCGACTTAAACTGCTACTATAGAATGCTTGAACAACTCAGTGTCCGTCAAATTGACGGGTTCCGTAAATTTAGCGTTAAACACAGGAATAATAGAAGATTAACCTTTCGCACGCTACAAGCTTTTCGAGCCGCCATTCGATTTGACATAGAAAAAATGGTAAAGTTCGATATTTAGTATTAACTTCTGTATAGTGCATCGATATATGAAATATTAGAATAACACAGGTTTATTTCTTAATTCGTGTGTAATTTTTGAAGTTAATTTAAATAAATATTCTATATTTCATTTAAAAACGTGTCTACTTCCAGTAGAAAAATTTCGGAGTGTAGAGTTAATAAAATGTTTCAACTTAACACTATTTCGAAATTTGAACTTCAAATTATTTTCTCAGTTTAATCATTTTCCGTCAACTGAATTTTGCACATTTCCTATAGTTAATTTTATAATCAGAAACATGGTCAGATTTTCGTGACGCTTAACCTGTTAACCCTTTGCGCTCGGAAGGCGACTCTTAATCGTCATCTGATTGAACGCAGGAAAATTATGAAACGAAAAATTCAATATGAAATATTGAATAAGGTATTATCACATGAAAAATAGAAATAAAACAATTCTGCCCCCTAATTCATGGGGTGCATATGTATATGAGTGCAAAGGGTTAAAGATCGAAGAGGTGTCTTTTGGCACCTTCAGTAGAAATAATGTCAACGTTCCATTCTGAAATCACGCAAATTGTACACGGATTTGCATCTTCCATATTTTGTTGTTACAGATTGTTGTTGTCTGCGATAATCTATTATCTTGCTGACATTGTCCCAGTTCCGGTTGATATTTTTGCATGCTCCAGGGTCATTTCCTGCGGTGTCCCTTTCGCAGGGCAAGGTTCCTTCGTCACGGTTCGGCGTTTGATGTAGCGAGGACGCGAACGGGCACGAGTGCCTTCGCATCATAAACATTCTTTTTCTTCAATTTGGAACGTGCTTCGCGTAACGATTGCCCAAGATTCGCCGAGATCATATTCACGATCCATTTATCCTTCTTATCCGTTGTTTTTCGCGTCGCGTCCGGAGGGTCATCGATGCTTTTCATCTTTTTGCGACCTTGCTCGCCCGCGTCTTTGCGTCGCTTCACCCACTTGTCTGCTAACGTTTCTCGTGTTTTTGTTCGGCTATTTCGCGGCAGCCTCGGTCGCCATTTTTGGTCGCGCCGGTGCGTGCATGCGGTGACTCCTTCGAAACTCGTCGTACATTTGGCGCGTATCGAAGATTAACTCTTTGTCTTGATTTATTTTCAATGTCGAGTGTGAACTTGTATAGATTTTTAGGGGCATGAATGAAAGTAATTTGCAGTAGAATCTAACGATTTATTTAGTTTGGTACCATCCGTTGCAGCTAACTTGGCACTCTCGTCCGAATGGTCAGATTCGAAGGCGCATGCCCGATTGGCTAAGGCGTCCACTCCCACCAGTCAGGCCGCGTGACGAAGAATGGAGAGAGTTTCTTCCGGACTCGCGATTGGAGTTCCCGAGCAACTGTCTCCGTCCCTATGACGCCACGAATGCCATCTTTCCAGCACTTGGTACCTTTACTCCTTTGCATTAGACATTATGACTTCAACTGTTGAGTAAACATTCGAAACTTGCGTGGAAACCAAACAGATTTCTTAACCTCTTGATCCATGATCCTTATTTCACCCTGTTTTCAGCTTTTAGAAATAACTCAGAATATAACAGCACACCAATCACAACAAGTCTTCCATCTAACTCTTCCTAATCCAAAATGGAACAGTTGCGTCGATGGAAAAAGAATGTTCAGTCAGAGAAAACAAGAACGGGAAAGAGAAACGCGATATCCGGTACGTGGGAAATTTTCCTCACGCACCACACCGACCCCTTATCGCTGTTTATTCACTTTATTCATTTTCCAGCTGGAGTCGATAATATTAAACGAGATATCCGGCGACCTTTACCCGCCGCGCCATCGCGAAGGACCAGGAAACATTCAGAGAGTGAATTTTTATTTTGCTCCCGCGCGCGATTCCGAGAACGCGACTCCATTTAAACTCTCCGCCTCATTGCGAATTCCACGCGATAACGTCATCAATCTTTTTTCTCCCAGCGGACAGCTTTTCTGTATATCTTCTTCGGCTGTTTTCCTCCCTTTCCTTTTTCCTTCGTTCTTTTTTATCCGCTCGTTCGTTCGTTCTTTTCGATCTTTTCGTTTCCTTCCTGCTCGCTCGGATCCTCCTCTTCCAGCGTCCACTAATTCCGTCGTTCTCTCAAAAACTCGTCTTAACGTTATGCAGATGCATTCATGGAATTGCTTCCAGAACGCGAGCAGAAGGCGCCACGCAGCTCGCAACAAATTGAAGATGCTTGTCTTGAAGACTATGAAATCAATTTTCCGTTGCGGACCGAAGAAGAAAGTGAACCGGGGACGAGTGGATCCGCGGTATCAATGATGTAATCGCGAGCAGCTAATTAGCACGGTGATCTTTGCTAATTGCTTCCGTTAGTTTACTCTCTATCGCTTCCTTTTTCGTCGACGATATTGTGGAGGAATTACAAGGTAAATGACGTGAATTCTGTATAAGTAATCTTTCAATCCTATTAACCTAGTCGCTATAGAATGACGAGTGAGACTCGTGATGAAGATTTTTGGATTAATTTAACTAAAATCAATGTTGTTCGTTGCCCACGGATCTAAGGAAAAAACTGTTTTCCTCTTATCAACGTATTATCTTCAAATGAAATTTCTGGTTAAAGTAGAATAAAAGATTTTGCTGCTTTTCTTTCAGATTGCTGGTAGTAAAATGTTACACGAGCTTAGTAGAAAAAGTAAATAGTTTCACTCGTCACTGTAGGGCAAGGGGTTAGTGTATTTTTCATCTTTTCTTTTAACACTAGAACTACCGAGCTTTTAATATGATTAATATGTAATCCCTGTAAAAATTGTGACAACAGACTATTTCCCGTTTCTTCAAACATTAATTATAGCGTTCAAGTGAAACTATTTATTTTCAACATCACTTCGAATGT
This sequence comes from Nomia melanderi, assembly GCF_051020985.1. NCBI lineage: Eukaryota > Metazoa > Arthropoda > Insecta > Hymenoptera > Halictidae > Nomia > Nomia melanderi. Next base: position 885,688 of record NC_135001.1, on the reverse strand, counting down.
TTGATGCTTTGAAGATATCCACAATTGCGAAACGAAACAATCGGAGCCAGACATCTTGACTGGTACGGTAGTTCTAGTGTTAAATACAAATATATTATTATATATTAAATATATATTCCAGTGTTAAACATAAATGTATATGATATATATATAAAGCATCAAATATTTGAAATGACGTTGAAAATAAATTAAATAATAAAAAAATAGTTTTAATAAAGTTATAATAAAATACTAGTTAATTAATTAACACTAATATTAATTAATACTACTTAGTAAAATAAATAGTTCCTCTTGAACGCTATAATGAATATCTGAAGACACTGAAAGTAATCTATCTATATATACCTTTTTTCAATAACAACTATTTCTCTCGCTTTCTCCATCTCCCCTAACAAAAATGAAACCAGTAACATCTAGATTTGTCGAATTCGCTTGAAAATGTTCATCGCAAGCCTGCCTCGATGTTACAAGAGAAGGGTTTAATTGAAAAATATCGGACTAGCGGCTGACCGTTGTTAAAAGCAAACAAATTTACGCAACCATTTTAATTTAACGGTGTGAATTCGCGCCAGCGGCCGCGAACGTGTCAAGGTATTCGGATGCGAAAGGCTCTGCCGTGGTTTGCATGTCGAAACTGGTTCCATCATTACCTGCGGCAGTTCCTCGTTATAGGTATTACTCATTTATGTAGGTAGCTTTCACTTTACGACCGAGTAGTCCTCTGCCCAGTCATTTTTTCCCCAACAAGCGCGACCTTATCCGAACGGGTTGAAGCATGCACAACAAAAGGATGCAACAAAACGAGAGTCGTCAATACTTTCGCGCGCGTAGATAGATTTCGAATCGATTAATCCTTTGCATTTTAGAATTTGTACTCGGCCCAATCATCGGATTAAATCTAATTAACACTAACCGTACTGACACCTTTCACAATTTCGTTAAATAAAGATAAACAAGTTGGATGATAAATGTTTTGTAGTGAAACCAGAAACAAAAGGAACAACAGCAAGAATTGAAAAATTTAGTAATCGGACAATAGAGGAATTGATATTAAAATTACATATACGAAAAAAAATCTAGAATTTTAAATCCGGTCATCTGACCGGTTTTCGGTACGGTTATCAGTGTTAAATTTCTTGCAAGTTGTGTGAAATTTAAAATGATTCAATGCCGTTGAATGTTCAAAGTAACGTTCGTGGAAACTTTTTCGAGTGTTTAAAAGTTCAAGGATATCATATCTCGAATGTTTAACGAAACGATTTTTCGCTCAGAATACGTTTATTTACATTTTTCCGACGCCACTTTTAAGTTTCTCTTTCGACAAGTAACTTTTTTGGACTCTATAAAATCAACTGAATATGTTTGAAGTGAATACTAATTTATCTGCGGAGAGTAAATACTCCATTCTTTTTTAAAAAGTGAGAGGAGATCTTTTCATTTCCTTAGCGGTTGCCTTGAAAGTATGTTAATAAGTATGCGTGGTTTAAGCGATCGTTTTATTTAATCTTGCTGCGTTCTTGAGATATTTCTCATTTTTTCCCTAACACTCCATTAGTTTATTTCTTTCTTTGTTCGGTGGTGTTCCCATTTTTTCTGAGACACCCTTGAACTTGTGAAGAGTGCGAGAGAATTGTTGGCGGTGCTCGCGTTCTTACTTTTTCGATAATATAATATGATATAATATAATATGATATGATATAGTCTAATACGATATAATGTAATATAATATATAAAATATATAACATGATATATGATATATGATATATATCATATCATATATTATTTTATATATTACATTCCATTATATCATATTAGAATGTCATATTGTGTCATGATATGATATGTAAGATAATAATGGTATGATATGGCGATATGGTATGATATGATGTCTGATATAATATAATATAATAACATAATGCTTCAAATATCCAGGTAAAAATGGAACCGCAACAGAATGAAATAAAATAAAGTCAATATCTACCGTGGTTCGAGAGAAAACAACTCGTAACATTTTATTCAACTCACCCTGTGTATACCGAACGCGCACGGATATCACGGGCGCATTGTACATATACCGGAAGTTACGTTTGACACACCGCATGTAAGCGGGATACGAACACACAGTTGCGCGCGAGTCCGTGTAATTTTATGTTTGCGCTTGTTGAACCGTGATGGCGTAAATACGTTGTTCTAACAAGGGGACCGGCAGATGTGTGACGCACCGATTTTGATGAATCGCTGCGCGATGCGTTAGAATGGACACGTGGAACTTCCAAGATTACCACGTATTTGCCATTTATCACATATATTCCACGGTACTTTATTCGTTATTCGCTAGGAATTCCTTAGCTTCGACGAGTTATCGTGTCCTGTCGCGAACTCTATATGAAGTATTGTGAATGTTTGTTACATAGTTGGCGCCATTTCTATGTAGAGATATTTATAAAAATAAATGTAATATATCTTTTTATTAGGTGCCTCACTGAGAATATTTAATCGGTTATTTTTACCAAACATTTAATAAGACTAGTATGCAGTCCTCATGAAAATGGTAACAATTCTCAGTTTTACACGTTCATTATAGTATTCAAGTGAAACTATTTACTGTCAAGATCATTTCGAATATTCGATGCTTTCAAGATATCAATAATTGCGAAACAAAACTAATCAAAACCAGTCGTTTTGATTGGTACAACGGTAGGTCTAGTATTAAAGGTTAACGATCCGTTTTGACGTAATTGCTGCAATCTTTCTAGAGGATACCAACATTAACCCGTATCAAATTCGGTTCTCAATAATGCACCGTGGCACACGTAACACTTGGCAACTGGCTACTACCCTAGGTAACTGATTGTGAGAGTGACCCGGTTCACCCGGCGAGACTGGGTTATACATACGACGTCACAGTAATCCGTAGTCATAAGGGATCCGGTAACCAATACTTTTAACCCTTAGCATACGAAGTGGGGTCATTCGGGGACCCCAATACATATCTTTTTTATTATTAGCCACTTATAACTTGTTTTCTAGACCAGCGCTGACAGATCAGTCGAACGTCTTTAGCAAATGAAATTTATGATTTTTCGCTAGTGTTTTCATTTGCTTCGATTGAAACGCGAGAACAAGGAATAGTGTAAGAATTATTCAGATAACAGTAAAAAATGGTGGGTTCGTCATAGAACCTGTTAAGGGTCATTATAATTATGGTATTATATGAATTATAAAATATATCAATTGTAATATTATATAAATTATAAAATATTTCAATTGCAATATTACAGAATTATAAAATATTCGAATTGCAATATTAAAGAATCATAAAATATTTCTCGTTTCATTATTAATAAACTCAGTTATCTTATTAATTTCCTATATTAATGTCTATATCATATTCCGATCCACACATTTTACACTGCATTTCCTTCTTTCTTTCTTTCTTTCCCATTATTATCGTTTACGTACTTTGTATGGAGTTGTAGAAGCTGCTGAACAGATTCAGATCCTCGAATCTCATGTCAGGGAATTCAAAGTCCACCGGTCTGATCCAACGGTCGCCCAGCTGCGACGATGGTAGCACCAGATCAGTTTCTACACTTTTCATTTCGTCGTCTTCGTTAGTACGTGCACCTGTAACGAGAGAAAAATGTTCGTTTTAGAATAACGTCGGACGAGGAATTTTATGATTTACTGCGTGGTTTGGCAGGAATTTCATCGGAATTTAGTATTATACGATCAAATATTTCGCATTTAGAATGCAACGCTTGTTAATTTGACGAGCCAAATTAATCGATCGTGGACTCTGCGTTACTGGAAGTATTTTAAGGCACCTGTAAAACCACTGTTAAAATACTACTGCGCACCGAACATGCTCATTAGGTTTTTACTTTCAATTTACTTTAATCATTGAAAGATATACCTATTTACTAAATAGGTATATATATATATCATTATAGTAATAATAAAAATACTTTGTCAAACTATTCGAGTCAATTCTTGGAAGCAAATAGCTTCCACCGGTTTGACCTGCTCGGTTAAATTTCACTCCTGGAAGCCGAGATTGTAAAATTTAAGCGAGCATCACTGTAATCGTTTTTTTGTCTTCGTTATTGTGTGCGTAATTCTTTCATTGCAATTAATGCTTCGCTAGGAATTTGCTCGAATGATTTAACGTGGAGTTTTAGTGTTACGCCACCGGTACCTGGTCAATCCGCTACTGTGAAACAGCGAATACAGGATTCTGTAATTTTGCGAGGAGAGCAGACACGTGCGAACAAATATCGAGAATCGATAATCATGTCGGCAAACATTTCAGAAAGAAGGGAGCGGAACAATGACCGCGTGAGATCTTGTTTGGGAAAATGTCAATGAATCGCGTGTACGCGAGACCTTCGCATGGAAAAATTACTGAGGCATTAAGAAAGTGTTACTTGCGTTCGATATTGTTGATTGAGAACTAAGAGAGATTAAACTTTTTAAACTTTTAGCAAAAAAAACAAATGGTTTTAAGGGACACACATTTATCTTCGCGATACACGGTAACTAACTTGTAATGTACAATATATAATATAATTATAATAAAATGCAATATTATAAATTTATGATTTATAATACAATACAGTACAAGTTCGTAATTAATACAAGAAATATAAAAATCTGTATGCCTTTGATTCGTAGTCTACGAGTCAAGTGTTGATGTAGTTACAGAGTAATACTAACTTAAGTTTAGTTATCCAGAGTTAAACAAAACGCTGTGAAAATCCCATGATACGCAGACTGAAACGCGATCCGATTTCGCGACTAATTACCCTACGCAAGTAAACAAAGTGTTCAAATATCGCACGAAACGTGTTTTCCTTGGTTGACCTTCACTTTAATTTACCTCGTTCGCTTCATATTAAAAATACTACTTCGTTTAGATCGTGAATCATCTGACGTTACGAATAGAATTCAGAATATTCCTACATCAATGCCATTTCCTAGTTTCATCCTCTATACTAAATTCTAGGCCGCTTCAAATTATTAGTATACATACTAAAAGTTTAACATTTAATGCTTTTTTTACGATATACCTGATAATCTAATAAAGTAATATTTTTATCATCTATAGGAACCTACAGTACCATAAGAGCAATATTTCCAAGCGTCTACAGTATCACAAGCGCAAGTTTTCTGAGCATCCTTTTCATCTTTTAAGTACAGTAGTCAAAAGGTCTTTTCGTTGTGTGAGGATAAGCTTTTGAACACGGCAATTCGGTTATTCTTTAACACTTTGCACTCCGAATTTCTTTAGCATTTGTTCCTCGATAACTCTGTATTATTACGATATTTCCTTCGAAATACATTTGAAAAAATAGATAATTTGTAGAGAGCAGTGTAAACGATTCTCCTTATTAATAATATTGAAAATAACATAATAATATAATCTATTTGAAAAATATCTCGACAAAGAATCACACCTGTGAATAAAACTGATGTCAAGTCATAGGAGCGCAATGAGTTCATTTACGCAAGATATATTTTCATATCAGTTACAAAAACTACTTCGATTCTTATCAGGAACTAATGAACACTTATCGAAGAGAATACAAAGGGTTAAATCACGCAGGAAACTCGACGTGTATCGTTATTACCGAGAAATCGTCGCTGGTCAGCGAATTTTGGGGATATGTTTTTATTAACGGCTAACGGAATCGGAAGGGCGCATAGGGGCGGCATTATTATCCGCTTAATTGCCGGCTATTAATTTAAGTGGTTGTGTCAATGGTTATAGCTCGAAGCACACTAAGAGGTTCATCCTAATATTGGCGTAGGCTACTGTCACCGAGGACCTGTATTGCCGCTATGCGCATGTATCCCTTGTATACTGCCGGCGTCCTCTAACTACGTCGATGCTTTACCATAATTACTATAATTACCTAGTGTCCAGAACCAGAATTGATAAGCACCACAATTAAGCGCATCGCCACGTCACGGGATGGTGTTTAATGAGTCTTTGCAGTATATGTGTTTCGCAAGGGAACCTACGCCAGCGATATCCGCCGCGTCGATTTAGATGGGACTTTCGTGGATACCGGTTACCACGGGAACATACATATGAAACGTGCTTTTTCTATCGTTTCACTTGTTTAGACGCTGATACGGTTAAGTGCGGGAAAGAAAAATTGAGAAAATTATTGTAGAATATATTTGGAAACTATGGGCCGAGGTTTGTGAGTTAGAATAAAATGAAGACACGAGTGAATCAGTAAGAGGATTACTTGAGTCGGTCGGAAGTCGATGGGGTTAACACTATTCCCACCGCGACCAGTCAAATGACTGTTTTTAAAATTTCGATTAGAATTTCCTATAGACAACGTAACTGAATCGCCTTTATACTTCACGAATTTTCCTAAACTATATGTATAAATCATTTTTCAATATTCACACCTTTTTTTATTGTTTATTTTCTGAGAAAAATTTGTAGTCTGCCTTACCTACCACGACTGGAAATTCGACCGGTAGAACGATTTATATCTTTTTGTAATAGTATTCTTTCAAAGACTCAATTCCGATACTGTAAAGTCGTTACAAATGAAAGGTAATGCAGTTGTGGCATGATTTTAGCCAAAAAGTGCCTTTTAGGGACTGCTTTGCGGTACTTCCATGCGTTTACAGATCTCGCTCGCCTATCGGCCTCGGTAAAATAGGTAAAATCTAAATGTCGGAGATGGCCTTTACAGGTATTTTTCTATATCCTAAATTTAGCCGGGATAAATGCATATAAAGAAAAGGATTGTATATAAAGAATCCACGGGAGAGGAAATTTCGAGGCAGGAATTTTTATTTCAATTGGCGGAAGAACTTGCCATTGAATATCAAAAAGAACTAGAGTTAGGCAAAGAAAATCAAGCAACACCCGTCACAAATACAAGTACAGGTTCACGCGAAAGGAAATCATGCCAAATAAGATATTGCACAAACAATAAGACTAACAAAATCTGTCTAAAATGTAAAAAGTACGTGTGTGGGAAATGTACGATCGACAAACCTATTTGTAAAAAATGCGGTGAAAACGAATAAAATGTAAATTATATACTTCCAAAAAAAAGGAACTATATTTGTATACTGTCAGATTGGCTATTATCTTCATTCTATATTAGAAAATGTAAGTTGTGCTAAAGAGCAGTCATTTGACTGGTCGCGGTAGGAATAGGTATACGTGGAATGTCGGTAGGAATAGTGTTAAGTTGATTTTTCGATATTTTCTGATTTCTGTTAAATTTAATGAAATAATGAGTTGTTCAGAAGCTGATGTGGTTAAATCTAGAAAAGAAAAATTGATTTTTTGAAATTTCTCTATAGAAACTCTAAGAGTGTATCTATCGAGACTTTAATGGATTCATGATTCAATTCGCGTATTGCAAATTAATGTATTATATATACATTTCGAACTGCACATTTATTTTAACAGTTTATTTAGTGCTACACAAGGAAAAGACAAACTCGTCGAGACTTTCACGCTCGAAAAGCATTTGTTAGACTGCATCACAGGTTGACTGACGTTTACCAAGTGACTGGCGGATTTCAAGTATTAAAGTTGGATTTTTGGATTGACAATTACACTTTCCTGCGAGCAGAGTTTATATTTGGTTTTTCATGAGGTCTGGTAGGTATATACAAGTCCTAGTGGAATTGGAAGTTCACAGATATTTCTTGAAAATATTTATAGCAGAGACTCGTGACAATTATAGATGATTTTTTTTTACGTTTTCTAGCTGACAGAGTTCTTGTTCCTAAACTGTGTAAACACATAAATAGAACATGTACCTTGCTTTCATAATATTTCACGTGATTATGTTCTAATAAATTTTCACATAACTTAATCAGTTATACACATCCGTCATTTTCCGATGAAAATAAGGGCAAAACTATTTTAACACTAGAACTACCGGATGTGTCAGATTAACCAGTTCCTACATTCTCCTTTTCCAATTACTAAAAAGATAACAGACATCTGAGTAGCTGCATTCTTAGAGTTGCTATAGACAAATTTGGAAATGTCGATTTGACTGCTCGGTCGCATTAACACTAGATTTTCATTTATTTATTAACGAAGAGTTGTTTTATTTCTGTTTCATGTTAATACCTTATTCAACATTTTATATTGAATTTATTTTATCATTTTCCTGCGTTCAATCAAATGGTGACTCTCGAGTGCAAAGGGTTAAACAACAAATTAACGCCTTGGTTACTGTTGGCGCCTATAGGCGTTCGTAATATATTGTTGACAATAGTTGCAGCAAAGCTCGCTTAGATCTGACGCAAGTGAATTCTAATTCAAGAATTTCAATTTCCGTTAGTCATATATTATATAAATTTGACTATTTTAGATTAGTTTAATTTAGTTCAGTTCAGTGTTTTCATAGTTTCAATACACTTTCATAGAAATATGCATTGACGCAAAGTTCTTCTGTAGCCAAAGGGTTAATAGCAGATCGAATAAAAGAAGAATCATGGAATAAAGTCTGATAAAGTTTTATTCGATGAAATGAAATATACCTGGAAATATCTTTGAAAAATATGAGACGACTTTTTCGTCGGTTCTGTAGTATTTAATAATTTTCGTATTTTCTTGGTGAATGGTAGATATAGATGCGAGAGGAATGCACTGCGCGTGGAATAACGCTCTCGTAAATTGAATAAACCGCGACGACGGACAGCGTGTAGGCAAATAGGGAATCAGATTATACCAAGAGGCAGAATTTTCGGTGGCGTAGTTCGACAAACAACGGAGCTCGGTAAAACGCGAATAATCGAATAAATGTGGTTCTGTAACTAATAGAGAAGGATACTTTCCCGTGTTTGACCCGGGAGGCTATCAAATTAACATATCGCCCGAGTATGCCCCGAGCAGTTCGCTGTATGAACCGTTTCATAGACTAAAGTGACTATAACTCGGCTCTTGAATTTTTTCAAATTTTAACGCCGAGGTATCTAACTCGTGCTACGCTTCTTCTATTTCAAATTTCATTTTCTTTTTCATCATTTATCAGTTTTATCATTTTTTCTATTTCAAATTTCGTTTTCCTTTTTATCATTTCGATTATCGATACTGAAAAGAAATAAATGAATCGAATGTGTATTCTCTTCGTGAACCGTAAGGTAAGTTTTTTAGAAGTCAGTAACGTAAACAGCAGAATATAAAGTACAACAGAAACTTTTGTCATCGTTTTTCGGATTAACCCTTAGCGCTCCAGATGGTTTTGTAATTTATCAGCAACTGTAACTAATTTTTATGGTATCTCTAGTGAAAATGAGAAATGCTATAACATTCCTTCGATCTTTTATTTTCCTTCTCAGTACAAAATTTAGATGCGTGGAAGATCTAATAATTTTAGGGTAGTTTTTTTGATTCATTAAAATATTTGATGTTATAACTGGTGCAATATTGGAGCCTACAGAGTTCAAAGAGTTAAAATGAAATATATAATTAACTCCTTGTCATATAATCACGATTGGTACTCGTGCCGAAGTATTTTAGAATAATTTAGTAAAAATCATAAAGTAAAAGTAAAGTAAAACACTGATTAGTACTGTCAACTGATTAACTGTAATGTAGATTCGTACTGACAGAAGAATAATTTCGTTTTTTTCAATTGTCGATGGCAAAACGTTACATGAATTTATTAGCGAAAGAAAATAATGCGACAAGGTGTTAAACGTGTTTTCTAAAAGTGTTCTGTTAGGCATGGAAAGGATTATCGTTGCTTCTCAATTACTGCAACTAATAACCGACATTAGCATTGAAGAATGTGACGTGATTTCTTCGTGAACGGGTGATTTCATTTGAAAAAGCACGAAATTAATGCACATAATCGTTCGAAACAATTGCGTGCCACGTAACAACCTGTTCATTATCTAGTTAACTCTACGCTGATTCGCATCATTAAAATTAATTGAGTATTACGCATCGAGCGTATTAAAACACAGCACACAAAATGAAAAAAAGTATAATATCCATAACTCTGCGATACGCATCGAAACGTAATTAACACTAGGTTTACGGAACGCGTTAATTAACGCGTATCAAGGATTATAAACGTTATCTGCTAAATGTCGGCGTCGATTATGATCGGTGCTATCACACAACACGTATTATAATTGTTTATTTTTAAACTTTCAATCCTAAGGAAGCTTGATTAACCCTTTCGTCCATAATTTACTTTCGCTACTGAGCTCGTATAACATTTAACTATCAATTTGGAAGAAATGCAACAAAACTGTCCATTCTACCTTAAGCAGAAATTTCATTTGAAGATAATATATTGATAATAGCAAAATAGTTTTTTGCTGTGAGCTATTGGACAACGAACGACACTGATTTTTGTTAAATTAATCTAGAAATATTCATTACAAGTCTCACTCGTCCCTGTATGGCAAGGAGTTAATCTTTATCCAAGACTTTCCTTTCATTTCAATAAACAAACACCGATTTTCCTAGTAACGATAGAATAAGCTGCGCGATAAATGTCCGTAAACCTAGCGCCGAGGGGACGACGGAGTCGATAACACAGTTTTTCCTTTACGAACTGAACGAACAGCAAAAAATCATCACCTAGACCTTGCCTCGAATCGATATTGATTAGACTCGTCAATTTCGCATTATCGAAAGCAGGAGCACGAATAACGAGCGCCGCGAATTCAGTTCCAGCAAATACACACGTCTCTCTATTCATGCGGCACATTCTTCATTGTTAATGCGAATTAATTGTGATTTATTGCGAGGGACAGAAAACGAATACAATAAGGGGAAGAGGAAGAAACGCAGGTCAGAGAGATGTATGAACATAGAACGAAGAATATTTCAATCTTACCTTCTCAATCTCGATTAAAATGAGTCCAAACACGATGGAAATCAGACTAGTTTGATCGATTTCATGGAAACGAACCTTTAATTTCGTTAATTATATTATGTCGGTAAAACTAGTCCGATTTACTACATGTTTGGACTCATTTCCATCGCGACAATCTCAGAAATTCACTGCCACGATATTTGAGAAGATAAGATTAAATGACTGCAATTGAAATTTTCTTCGACTGCATCTATCCCACTTTCGCCCTACTATATCGATTTTCTGTCTGTGCCAGTCTGTATGTCAATTCCTGGAAGCAGATAGCTTCCTATTTTTCTGCTCGATTAAATTTCACTACTGGGACCCGAAGCTGTGAAATTTAAGCGAGCATTACGATAAACCGAATAAACGTCCGCAAACCTAGTGTTAATACGATCAATACGCGATTTTTATAAGAGTCGTAACGATAGATCGGCCAGTAACACAAAAAAGTGATTCTTATCTAATTAAAACGCTATCTTCCGGTTTCACCGTACACTAGTTACTTCGTTACGGCATGCGAGTTCTAGAACGCGTGGGACGCTTTGAGAATAGAAACGTTCGCTTAAAACAGTCCATCGATCGGAGACAAACCAGAAATTCTATTTTAATTTGCAGAGCAATTTTACTTAAAGCAAACCATGCCACGACTTACAGGATTCTTCCGGATTATTCTATTATTAGGACCCGAAACTGTGAAATTTAGGCGAGCATCACTGTATTATTACTTTTTCGTTGAGCCACGTGAAATAAATGTGTTTCTTCTAAAACTTGCAACAGCTTTTCATTTTAATATTTTCTTCTCCTTATTACCAACAGATTCTACGCCAATGTTTCTCAATGTTTGGCCGTCGCAATTTGATTTTTAAGGAGGGCAATTTGAAATTTGAAATATCACTTCATGTATTTCATGATATTCACGTACGTAAACAAAATAGCAAAAATATTACAACATTAAAAGTTATACATATGTTACATAGGGGAGCATAAGAATTTTAGAAAGGCTTAGATGGGGCATGGCAGAAAAAAACGTTGGGAAACACTGCTCCACGCGATTTTCATTCGCGCGAAACGAATCCTCGTAGAACGACCCCTCCGCGTAAACAGAGGGACGGGTGTACCTAAGCACTCGATGCGCACGTATGCCGAAAACTTGAATGCGGTCTCGGCGCTAAAAGCGGGGGGGGAAAAGGAGGAAATATCAGTTTTTGCTGGGGCCACGGATCTCATGGAAAATAAATGGAATTTTGCCAAGGCTGAACCACGGTAGAAATGCCACCGTCTATTTTATTCTGCAGTCAATGGCACTCGGCGCCTACTCGGCCTGCCTCTACACCCTGTTTCCCTTTTTGCCGGCATCGCATTAAACCTTCCTAATGCCACTTGAGAAAGCGTGGAGGAGGAAGCTAGAAAAAAACCACGTCCGATAAATCGATCGCGTTGAAATTTCTCAAGGGAACGGGCCCGTGTGTGTGCGCGCCGCGCAGGGAGCAAAGGATCGACGATACAAAATACACTCGACCGCCCCGTCGAATAGTCTATCGCGTAACGGCGTTTCAAACATTTTCGCCGGACAACGAGAGATTTACGGCTGCAGGTTAGAAACGTGAAATCGTCGACCGAAGATAACTGCGGCACGAATGCTGCTCGATCGCTGGTTCGACGAGACTAAACTAGAGATTTTTATTTCTGTTCTTTGATCGATGCAACAATTTTGTTAGTGTTGATTCATTGAAAAAAGGCAAGAGAAACATTCTGTGCGTATTCTATGTCCACTTTTGCTGTAAAATATAATAATTGATAAGGGAAGAATGATATTTCTCTTGAAATCACAACAATTGAGTGATTTCATGTTAACCCTTTTGAAATTTTAACTCTTTGCGGACGAAGATTCTTTGGAATATAGAAGCCTCCGTATATCGAGCTAAATTATATGTAGATTGCTTGATTAATAGAAAAAAGGAAACTACGTGCTGATCTATCGCTGTTCGACTAGTTGAATCGTTTGTCTGCGACTTAATGTTAGGATTGTAAAGTTTCATCTCGTTGAAATGTCGATATATTAGTCTGCAAAGGGTTAACACATTGCGTACTGGTTGATTTTCGGAAAACTGAATCGTGCGGATGGCGATTTTTTGAGATCAACTTATATCATTATATATAGAAAAACTCAGATATCATATTGATGTGTAATATATCTTCAATGGATAATCAATTCGAATGAAATTTAATATTTTTTTAAATACCCATGGTAGTTAGGGAATTTCCATAGCTAAGTGTTTTTATATAAAAATGTGTTAACCCTTTGCACTCGGAAGTTTTTCAGTAGAAATATTTGAACGTTTTCTGATAATGAAGACAATATTTTGTGAAACTATCTCGACTAGAAATCACACGTACATTGAAGAACAAAGCTATTTTATTTCAATATTTCTCAAATTGACAATTGAATTTTATAGTTTTTGTATGAAATCAAGTGGTAAGTTAGAGTCACCTTTCAAGTGCAAAGGGTTAACTAATAGACAGCGAAGCAGCTTAGGATATTCCCGTAATTACTTTAATATTCATTACTTCGATTCACGAATAAATAGTTCAGAAGGGAATCCTCGAAATTCATCAGAATACAGCTAAGCGTAATATTCAGTTTCATCGTTTTCAAAAAGGAAAACAATGTGGCTGCTAATAGGGAAAAAGTACGCGGTCTAACGGATGACAATATGATTAATGATCAGGCTAGTCCAAAATGGTTTTTAAGAAGTTCAGAAGTGGCGATTTCAGCGTGGAGGATAAAGAGGGAGACGGAAGGTCAATTAAGATTAATGATCGCGATATGTCCGCGTTCATTGAAGATAGTCCACAGTCCAGAGCACGGTATATTTTTCGGTTGTTGATCCTTCGAGTGCCAGGGGAAATTTTCATGCATATTCGAGAAATATCAGATAATTTGAAACAAAGATGCATGATTATAAACGAAAATTTATATTTCCCTGAATTTCCATCTAAACTTCATAACGTTTGTACACTGTTACCGGACAAATGTGCCGATCGTGAAGGATTAAATCATCGAAGTGCATTCATCTTTCTCTAATTAGACATCAAGTTGCATTTATCTCCTCATCAAAATTCCATTAATCATTAAATTCATCGCTATCAAAAATAGTGTCGAGATAAAAGTGGATTGCCAAAAACTTGTATCCCATCGAATTTTTAGTTTAAAATTAAGTCTGTTTAATGATATATCGTAATGCAGGATACGATGCAATTAAGAACGTAACTACACCAGGGATAATAGTAGGTTAGGTATGTGGCAAACGTAAAATTTTCGAGGGAAATTCAATAAGAGCCGGTGTTTTATCATTGGCTGTCAAGACACGTCATTTATTGTCAGAAGCCTTGACGATTTTTCATCGTGGGAAAGCGTGATCTGCAGATTTCATTGTGTCACTTGAAATCATACCTCTTCGACATGAATTAGGTCGACTCTTATTGGTTCGTGTACGTTTCTCGTGACACACTTCAAACACTATTTAAAATATCGGATACAGCGCAGTTTAGATAACAGAAATTTAATTGAAAATTTGATAAATTTGATTTTCATTTTGACAAGTGAGGTATTTTTGTTTTAATTTTAATAATCGAGGTATTTTGATTTTCATTTTAATTATTGAACGATTTTTATTTTAAGTAGGAATCGAAACATAGATGAATAAATTATTTGTATTTTATTATAACAATCTGAGGCATAAGGTATAAATATTTGAAAGTACTGTTTCAAAAGTATGCAGCGTTATTTAAAATAGAGTATTCATCGTTTTACATGACGTTTTACCGTGCAAAGGATTCTACAACTTTGCACAAATTTCGAAACAAAACGCAACTAAATCCTCCTTCACGGTCGCAACATAAATATCCGCATGAAGTCCTATATATTCTTAGTATTATAAATAAAAGAAGTACAGTAATTCCGCTCGGAAAATCTGAAACCGTGTTCGAAATTTCCAAAAATCAACTAATTAAAATAAAATTGCTTTCGTCATCGTCGATTTCAAAGAGATCGTCAACATGTCAAATAAAAAAACTGATTCATTGTTCCATCACGAAACCAACAAGAACTGTCGAATCTCTGTTATAAATAAAAGAAATACAATAATTCCATTCTCAAAGTATAAAACCTTGATCGAACTCTCCAAAAATCAACTAATTAAAACAAAATTGCTTTCGTTATCACCGCTTTCAAAGTCAGTGTCAATGTATCAAATAAATACTGATTCATTGTTCCATCAGAAAACCAAGAAAAACTATCGAATATTCAGTCGAATGATAAGTGGGCAGCATAACCGGCGCATAAGGGTTGACTCACGGTCACCTTGCGGGTTTCGAAAATCGCAGTGAGACGGCGGAAGAATGCGCGATCAGTATGCAAACGGCCAGCCAGGAAACCAGGCAACGTTCACGGATGGTAAATGTCACCGGACGAGATTTACACGCGTAGGTCATGTGTGCTATGAATCACGCACGATTACGGAAAACTTGTTTCTCCGACTGTTCCAAGAAAAGCTAATCTCCCGTTTCTGACCCTAGATACCTGTCTATTACGTATTCATTCATCGTAGAGAATCGTC
The DNA here is from genome assembly GCF_051020985.1 of Nomia melanderi. Classification (NCBI taxonomy): domain Eukaryota; kingdom Metazoa; phylum Arthropoda; class Insecta; order Hymenoptera; family Halictidae; genus Nomia; species Nomia melanderi. The sequence goes on along the minus strand of NC_135001.1, from coordinate 870,195 downwards.
TGTGTACGTACGTGCATGTAACGTTCAAAAGTTCTCGGTCATGTTTGTGGAGCTTTTCTTCCACAATAAAGTGTTTAACCCTTTGCACTCGATGATATTTGACATTATAAATATTCGTTATTTCCTGATGATATGTTGATAACATTATTTGTAAATAATGTGAAAAAAAATCTTGTTAAGATATTTCTAGTGAAAAACTGCCGAGTAGAAAGGGTTAATCTATACATTTTCTGATGAGATAAAGACAATATCTTGTGAAATTAACTCGAAGAGAAATCACACGTACATCGAGGAACAAAGCTACCTTATTTCAATATTTCTCAAATCGATGCATTATACGTAGTATAATATTAAATATCAAACTTTATAGTTTTACTGTATGAAATCAAGCGGTGAGTGAGAGTCACCTCTCGAGTGCAAAGGGTTAAGAGATAGAATTATTTTACTTTTATGTTTCACGTGTTGATATTTTACACAAAATCGAATATTCAATTTTCAATTTTATAAATTTACTGTGTTCAATCAAATGGCGACTAGGAGTCGCCTTTGTAGTGACGAACTCCATCGTTGCATAATTATCTGAAACGAGCATCTTAACGTCAAGCCGTATTTCCCGTGCAAGTGCGCGTAAACTTATCAGTTCGCGTTTTTACGAAGCGACCGTTGCGTCTCGCGTTAGATAAATTTCAAGCTCGGCCGCCGCGCCTTTTAAGCCTTCGCTCTCGAGCGTCTTTTCGCTGGGAACATTTGGAATTCTCTGATCAAGCGTCGATGACGCGTTGATTGACGACAGGTTTCCTTTTGATAGTGAAACGTAAAACTAAGAAAATTCTGTTGATGATTCTTTAATCATTGTCTAGACGTCTCGCATCTCCAGTTTTGCAAATACGTTTCATAAACGTTAATTTCAAAGTAACGCCAGAAGTTTGCATTGTGTTCAAAATTTCTCTACGGAAACTCGAAAAGTGCATCTATCGAGACTTCGATTGATTTACGATTCAGTTTAGCTATTGCTAAATCAATTTCTTTAATAATTTCTCAGAGAATTATCTGTTATCTCCTTAATAATTGCAAAAAGTAGACATCAGGAGTGGGTCACTCCGACCCATTTAGTAAGTTTAGGGTTAAATAGATTTGTTTTGCATACAGATTTCCAACTAATTTTCCTATCTTCTCTCTTATCTTTATTTTCAGCGTATATTCGTCGTTCGGAAGGTTTACTGCGTCTGAAAGGATATTTATTTATGATACCGCTCATTATTATGCGAATGACTTTAAACGTCGCGTCGACTCGAAAAGCTAGAATGCAAATTTTACTTGAAATCTAAACGATTTCTTATGGAAAGTTTCTTGAATGACGCACAGCATAATAGAATTTCGTTGCACAATTATTTATCAGTTTCCACGACTAGTAAATTAAGTTCGTTGATTATCGAGCTAATTATTAATTATTAAGTTACGTAAGTACACACGCACGATCAATCCTCTCTCTGCTTATTACTTCAACTAGTTTCTGGCATTTAAAGTGATTAATATTTAACCATTTATCTGCTGTTCCTGATCAAGGCAACCATTCATTAACTAGCAACACAGTTTTCGTCATCGACTAAGAGTACACGTTTTCACTTGCAAAGCCTTGTAATTTTAAAATCAACGTATAACATCGTACTGATTTCTTTTGCTTAACACTATTCCTACCGACACTCCACGTATACCTATTCCTACCGCGACCAGTCAAATGACTGCTCTTTAGCACAACTTACATTTTTTAATATAGAATGAAGATAATAGCCAATCTGACAGTATACAAATATAGTTCCTTTTATTTAGAAGTATATAACTTACATTTTATTCGTTTTCACCGCATTTTTTACAAATAGATTTGTCGATTGTACATTTCCCACACACGTACTTTTTACATTTTAGACAAATGTTGTTAGTCTTATTGTTTCTGCAATATCTTGTTTGGCATGGTTTCCATTCGCGTGAACCTGTACTTGTATTTGTGACGGCAAGTTCTTCCGCCAATTGAAATAAAAATTCCTGCCTCAAAATTTCTTCTCCCGTGGATTCTTTATATAAAATCCATGCATTTATCCCGGCTAAATTTAGGATATAGAAAAATACCTGTAAAGGCCATCTCCGACATTTAGATTTTACCGATTTTACCGAGGCCGATAGGCGAGCGAGATCTGTAAACGCATGGAAGTACCGCAAAGCAGTCCCTGAAAGGCACTTTTTGGCTAAAATCATGCCACAACTGCATTACCTTTCGCTTATAACGACTTTATAGTATCGGAATTGAGTCTTTGGGAGAATACTATTACAAAAAGATATAAATCGTTCTACCGGTCGAATGACCGGTCGTGGTAGGTAAGACAGATTACAAATTTTTCTCAGAAAATAAACAATAAAAAAAAGGTGTGAATATTGAAAAATGATTTATACATGTAGTTTAGGAAAAGTCGTGAAGCATAAAGGCGATTCAATCACGTTGTCTATAGGAAATTCTAATCGAAATTTTAAAAACAGTCATTTGACTGATCGCGGTAGGAATAATGTTAAACCAGCGTAATTTCAATTAGTTATTGATCGTTAACACGTTAAATGCGGTAAAAGATTAAACAATTCATTGAATTCTTAACACTATATAGATTTACGAACGTTTATTCTACACTTTGTTCTAATTATTCTAGAAAACCTACGCGTTTATTTACATAAATAACGATAATTGTAGCTTTAAAATTAGATTATCACAAAGTATATTAACATAATTGCACACGACTCATTGAAACTGTTACTAAATAATATTTAAACTATTCAATATTAATCGAACTCACGTGCTCCGTGGATCTAACGTTAACAATAAAATTGAGAGGAGCTACTGGAATATTCTCCACTGTCACGAATAACTATTACAAATACGCAATGATATTGTGCAACAATATAATTCCATTGTGTACCGTTTCGTTAAGTAAGCGATATAAAAAGCATGAGTCAACAAAAATTTCATACACGCGACATAAAAATATTATCGACGCTCGGCGGATTTCCATGTAAACCCGTGGAAATATTTCTCGCCGCGCGTAACGAGATGGAAAAAAGAGAAGAGAAAAATATACAAAAATTGTTGCAGTTTATGTAATCAATGCGAACGTCGCTCGACGATACAACGTACAATACGCGTGATGGTTATACGTTGTAATGAGCGTGGAACGATTGCTTTTCATTCAATGAGAAATTGTTTTATCGAAACACGCGTAACAATCGACGCGCAATGTTGTTTCACTTGACGATACAAACTTATCAGGGGAAAAAAACTGAAAGCCTGCCGAACGTACAATGCCACACGTGAAAGTAATTACGCGCACTATCGGGGAAAATACATTTTGATCTGAATTTTTTTCGGATTCAACGCGAAATCTCCGTAAGCAATCGCGAAATACATTTTCCCCGTCATTCGAAAAATAGATTTTTCTCGGTGTTTCGGTATTGGGAATGGCAGGTCGGGCGCGACTCTTTGTAAAATGTGTTCCCATTGAATTGCCAGCGCCAGAAATCACGGGGAACGATGCATAAATCGTTTTTTATAATTTCCCCGAAAGCGATGGATATAGTTATTCCAAGTATTTATTAATATCACGCGATCCTATCGACGTTGAGGTTAAAAGATATGGATTGCGTTGCGTTCCCGTCAATTATATTTTTATTCGAATACGAATAAATGTTTATTTTCGTGTAAATAGAACGATTCTGTTAGTATTTAGACGAGAACAATAGAAATTGTGTTGTTTCTGATGTTGGTGGGACTGGTCACGAAGTAAGATCCAGTTTGCAAGGAAACCTGAGCATTCCAGTGTGAACGAGGAGGAATTGAGCGAGAATTGTGAATGTTCTACTAGATCGCCCCAGTTTTTCCTTAAAAAGAATCAGTTGCAATATTACATCGAATATGAAAGCTACGATGAATGACTGCAACCGTATATGTAATGTGTTAAAGATTTTTCAATCAACTGAATTTGTTAGGTTCAATATAATTGATAATATATGCTAGTAAGTTATACACTTATTATACGACTAGTGTATTCTATAAGTTATATGTTCTATAAATACTACTTGTATACGTTGAAAACTGTATACTAATTATTTATATAACTACTGTGTTATTATGCAATAAGTAATTATGTATTCAATTGTTGGTGACCACTAATGACTTTACTGTTAACGTGACCACCTTAAACTAAATAAGTGAAACTACTGAGACTACTGTTGCCATTGAGAAATTGATGACGAAATTCAAATAAAATAAATAGATGAAATAAAAATGTTCCTTAACTAGCCAACTACTGGTGTCTTCACCTTAAAACGAATAAAATAAATATGTGCAACAAACATTTTTCTTAACTAGACAACTACTGGTACCTTTACCTTGAAACAAATAAAATGGAACTGCTGTTGCCATTGAAAACTGAAATAAAATTCAAATAAAATTCAAATAAAACAAATAGGTAAAACAAAAATTTGTCTTAACTAGTTACTGATGCTTCTACCTTAAACCAAATAAAATGAACCTGCTGTTGCCACTGAAAACATCAAGAATAATTCAAATGAAATATACAGGTAAAACGAAAAGTGTCCTTAACAGTCCAACTACCTTAAAACAAATAAAATTGAGCTACTGTTGCTATTGAAACATTGATGAAGAAATTCTCACCTGTTGACCAGTGATTCGATAGGACTATTAAATAACCGTTGGAAGGTGAAGTGTTAACGTACTGAAAAGTACACACGGTCCAGTAATTGGAAAAAATGATATTCTCCCTGGGAGCGTGTAACAAGCTACGTATGAAATCTCGGGGAGGTAAGAGGTTCAACTGCTCGCATCAACTGCGAACTTTCTAACGGCTGGAAAGGGGAGAAGAATAAGGGAACGGGAAGAGGTGGAATAAAGAAAGGAAATAAATGGTGTTCATCGCCATTATGAAACTTAAAATCGAAATTGTGTATGAGAGCACTTGTCGCTGTAAAAGTGTACTCGATGCGGAAAGGGGTAATCATTTGGACAAAGTGAAATGGCTGGTCACAGGGATTTTCTTGTTTCACGTGAATAGTAATTTTCACGTTAATTTTTCAAACTAACTGAAAAATATCTGTAAAATTACACCAGGAACAATGTTCCGTGCTTTAAACTTTGTACACATGTTTAAATGTTTATAATGTTAAAATACATTAATCATCAATAGTAATATCAACTCTCGCGTGAATAGTAATTCTCGCGTTAATTTTTCAAACAAATTGAGAAATACCTGAAAAATTACACCGTTGCACGGTGTTCCGTGCTTGAAACTTTGTGCACATGTGTTTAAATATTAATAATGTTAAAATAAATTACATTTGAAAAATTGGGTAAAATCGATCTCTCAGAATATTGAGAAAATTCGTTTTCTATTATAGTCGTTTTTAAAATTCTTCGTTTGTTCATTTAATTCGAGAAGTGAATAAAGTATTTTTTCAATGAGTAGATTCTGAAACAACAATATTATTTATTCCTTGAAAATGTAGAAAAATCAGGAATATCAAAGAATCGACTTAAATGCACTGGCTTCTGAGGGATTCGATGCAGAAATCATTATTGAATATTTATCTGTATTTTTCAAATGAAATTTAAGCTTCCCATTTTGTGTATGCTTCATGCTCATTAAAATGCAAGTTTACATCACTCATTATTAAACCGATACACCTGGAAACGACCAGCAAGATTTAAGACAGAATCAACGAGAAATGTAACAAATCTACTTAACTTCATGCAACGGTTGAAAAAGTTATGTAAAACTTATAACGAGGACGTCGAAAGTGAGTGAACCATGCATTTACTTGTTAGCAGGTATTTTTATAAACCGAATATTATGCAATAAGTAAAACATCTCGAGTAAACTTTACATAAGGCATAACGAATGTTGCATGCATGCACTCTTCCCGGGAAATATGTATTTAAGAAACCGAAATACTGAGTTACGCAATATGCAAATATTGCACGATGCGTTAACACGTGAAACGTTCCAGTAAAATAATTATGTTCTTTAATATATATATGAAACCTGGTATGAAACATGAATTCGAAAGGATTGAGTAATATCTATACTTGTTAAATTCACTTTGAAACGTTAAACGCCATGTCAGTTATTAATTACCAACGCTTCTGAATTACTTGAAAACAACTGTAACCTGCAAGATAATCGATGTCGAATCAAAATGTTTAATAACGTAATTAAGTTGATAATACTGTAAAGCAAAAATTGTAACGCCAAATAGTGAATAATTGTTGCTACTTTTCTTTGCTAAAAAGGATAACTGTACAGAAAAGTGGTCTGCGTTAGGTCATCACCATGAATCTGACACGTTGTAAGAGGGCAAAGGGTTAAACCTCTGTCCTACGGTTCCTTTCACAACTGTGCTTGATGAAACTACTTTATTTCTAGGTCAGAGACCTCTTCTTTCTATAGCTTCTGGATATGTTGCATAATAATTGTCTCAATTTTTCTTTTCCAGATTTAACCGCATTAGCTCCCGAGCGACTCATTTATCGCGAGAAAATTTGACTGCAAAGGATTAATAGGGTCCCATTCCGTGTTCCCCAATAAGCTTCAGTACGACGTCGAGTTATCATGAAAACGGCTTAAGGTTGGACACGAAAAGGTTAGGCAACGCACGCTGGAACCGCGATGCAAGCGCAGGAAATAAGACATCGGTCAAGCGTCAGAGCTGTAAACTCCAAATAACTGATATTCTTTTTACATGCAAAATGGACTGTATTTAATTGTTTAATCACTAGAATTAACCTTTTGCACTCCGAATTCCTTTAGTATTAGGTTGGTGCTTTTGTTTTTGGCATAAACTCGTTTATAGTCGTACTGTCCATTGCCAGAGTCACATTTCAACAAAGAAAATTTTCTCAAAAGTATTTCCTTTTGTTATTTGTTTTGAATTTTATACCGATATGAATTCAACCGATATTCGTCTAATTTTTTTTTATGAGTATAAACTTGGTAATAATGCTGCAAAAGTTGCACGCAATATAAACCAGGCGTTTGGGGAGAACACTGTTAACGATCGAAAAGTGCAGCGTTGGTTTGAAATTTTTCGGTCTGGTGATGTTTCCTTACAAAATGAACCGCGTGGAAGACCCAAAACGTCTGTGAAAAATGATGCTCTGAAAGCATTGGTGGAAACGAATTCAACTTGTATCTACAAGGGAACTTGTTACCAGAATGAAAGTTGACCATACAACAATATTGCGACACCTTTCTGAAATTGGCAAGGTGAAAAAAATAGATAAGTAGGTACCGCACGAACTAACCGAGCGAAATAAGCTGAATCGGTTGAAGTATGCTCATCATTATTAACCCTATTTCATCGAGTGCCATTTTTCGATCGGATTATTACTTGTGATGAAAAATGGGTTCTTTACGACAATAGGAAAAGGTGTGCTCGGTGGCCTGATAGGGATAAGGCTTGTGCTCATATTCCAAAGCCATCACTCCATCCACGGAAAATTTTAATAACAGTTTGGTGGAATGTGACTGGAGTAATTCACTACTCATTCTTTCGAACTGGAGAGACAATTACAGCCGAAAAGTACTGCCAGTATATTGATGAAATGCATGAAAAACTGAAAATTATACGCCCATCACTTGTTAATCGGCATGGCCAAATACTTCTCCACGACAATGCTCGGCTGCATACGTCGTACAAAACAATTGCGAAATTAAATGAATTAAAATATGAAATTTTGCAGCATCCAGCTTATTCACCGGATCTTTCCCAACCGAGTTTCATTTTTTTAAACATTTAGAACAGTTTTTACGGGATAAACAGTATGAAAATGAAGACAGCCTGAAAAATTCCATATCAGAGTTTATTGATTCTAAAGATGAGAATTTCTTTAAGACAGACATTTATGCATTAAAATCTCGTTGGGAAAAGTGTATTGAAGCAAATGGAGCATATTTTAATTAAACAAACATCTTTTGAAAAAAGATATGCAGTTTTATATATTTAAATCCGATCCAATACATTTAAAAATCCGATATTTTATACGCACCAACCTAATAGTTTTCTCTCGATAACTCTGTATTATTACGATATTTTCTGTGAAATGCATTTGAAAAAATGGATAGTTCGTAGATAGCAGTGTAAACGATTCTTCTTACTAATAATATTGAAAGTATCAAAATTACAGGAAAATAATTATAACTTACAAGACAATGAATATCGGAAACAAATGTTCAGTAGCATAAATAACTAGACAATGGTGTAACGTAAGAATTATGATACTCGGATTTATTTTTTTAACACCTTCCCACGCCATTTAACTGGGCAAAATCCGGGCCGTAATTATGGCGACCGATATCCCACTCATGTTGTCACCTCGAGTCAGTCTTGTGATATTTCTGTTTGGTTCAAACTCGTTAAAATACGGCAAGAGGTTAACACCAATTCTATGTTTTACATAATGAAAATGAAATGAATCTTACAGATATTGTTATTAGAAATGATAAACTACGACATTATATTTAGAAACTCAATGACTCGTTCCAGTTTCATTTTTCTAGTATTCTGTTTAGATTTATTGGACTGAAGAAAATATTATAACTGAGGAGACCGCCATCGAAATAACCGCTGGTAGCGAACGTGTTAACCCTTTGCACTCGAGAGGTGACTCTCAGTCACCATTTGATTTGATATAACAAAATTACAAAGTGTTATATATAATATCAACTCTTATATGATGCATCAGTATGTGAAATATTTATATAAAATAGCTTTGTTTCTTAACAACTTGCGCTGGAAATGAATTAAAAAATTTGGCAAAGTCTCCTGCGATGAATTTTGTTCTTACCTATTTTACACTGATATGTACACTTATTCTGTTTGTTAATCATTCTGTATAGAGTAATACATTTCGAAGTAATCTAATAGGCGTAATACAACAAGATTATCAATGTATGGAAGACATAATTAAGAATTTTGTGATAGAAACGCCTCGACGTGCGTGACACGTCTTTCCTGCGCAAGTGGTTAATTTACGTATGCTTTCTCATTAGTTTGTTTTAAATAGTGTCGTTCATGTCTCATCGGAAAGTGTCGAATGTTTCTAGTGAAAAGCTTCCGAGTGCAAAGGGTTAATATTAAAAAAAGTACATTCTGATGGAAATAAGTAGCAGTTTTCGCGATTTATGTAGACGAACGGCAGTCGCCGGTGTCGGCGCTATTGAATCTCCAACAGGAGCAGCCGGGCACGCGGCAACGCCGCGACTGGCCATGCCCTACCTCAAGGTTCTTCTTCGGAAATACGGACTATAGCAGCGCGTCCTCGGATTCCGCGCATGCGAGGCTTCATGCATATTGCATTTAGCCGGCGCATGTGCGGCGCAAGTAATAAAGAAGGATTATCATAATGAAATTCATTTCCAGCTGTGCATGCACGTAATGCAGCCAGAGTAGGAAGTGCATACGCTGACTCGCTTGAAAGGATATACGATTGACCGTGAGAGGACATACACTCCTCCCTCTTCTCTCTCTTGCCCCCCCCCCTCTCTCGTCCTCGTTACGCCTGTTACGCTTGCCAAGTCGCGGAAGCGCAAGAAATTACAAGCACGAAGGAACACACACGTGTACACGTGAATCTATCAATCGTCTGGACGGTGCATCGCGAGAAGAAAGGGAGAAAAAGGACAGGAACAGAGAAACACGTTCGCCACACGGCGAAGTCCTTCAACGTACACGCTTCCGCTAGAGGCAGCCGATAATTGGAAGTCGTTCCAGTTCTTCGCCTCTGCCAACGAGAGTCTTGGAATGCGACCGGCTCTACGCCGACACGTTTTTCTCGGACGGCCGTGTGACGAGCTGGGAAAAGGTACAATGAACTTCTTCACGGTTGAGCAGATACATCCTTCCCCTTACGTGTCAACGCTCGGCGCGTGAATATAGCACTGCACGCTTAAATTTCACAGTTCCGGGTCCTACCAGTGGAATTTAACCGAACAGACAAATAGGTGGAAGCTATTTGCTTCTATGAATTGCTTCGAGCAGAGTTTGACAAAGGCAGAGAATCAATGTAGCGAGTGGAAGTAAGATGGAGGCAGTTTGTCGAGCATCGGGGGTCGATGTGCGGGACTTCAAAGCGACGCGCGCGTCAAACATGCGATAAAGGAAATTTCAATTGTGGTAATTTGAACTTTACCTTCTCAAATGTAGTGCCAGTGGATTTCTCAGATCATCGCGATTAAAACGAGTCCAAACACGACGGGGATTGGAGTGGTTTTAGCGACTTGATGTAATTAGCGAAATTAAAGGCTCGTTTCCACTAATCGATGAAACTAGAGCGATTTGCGTCGTGTTTGGACTCGTTTTAATCAGGAGAATCTCGACCTTCCATCGGTACTAGGATTGAGAAGGTAAGGTTAAAACTATTAAAAAGAAACTTAATGACGCTTTTCTGTTTTCGCATAAGAAAATTCGAGATAATACGATTGTACTGTTTCTCCATTTCTAAGCAGGCGATAAGAGCAAACAAAATGACAATGCTCGAGCACGCGTGTCCCTAATGATGCGAAAGTTGAACGAAAGTTAAATTATCAAATGAAGTTTATTTATTCGTCTTCCTAATTATTTAACTTTCGTTCAACTTTCGCATCATTAGGGACACACGTGGTCGAGCATTGTCACGTAGCAAAATTGGCCTCTTTCGATCGAACAAAGTAAGGTCTCATAACTTAATATTTATATCATAATTTAATTATAATTTATAATAATTTTTCTGTGTCAAATCGTGTGGCGACTGCGAGGCGCCTAAGGTGTGCAAAGGGTTAAAGCACTGATCGATCAAAATCAGACATATCATATGTTGCAACCTAATAGAATCTTATACAACTAAAGCACTATTCGTACAACCCGATCTTGTTACTCGAACTCAGTTATTCGAACAACAATTTGTCAAACAACAGGAAGGACAAAGGGGCTCAGAGGAAAAGTAGAGGAGAAATACCAGAAATGCTGAAAACCTATGAAATTCTATGCCCGGGATCGCCGGATTGTGATTAAGGGAGGGAGAGAGGAGGGGGCGGACGGGGGAACGGAGAACGTAGGAAGTTAAAAGGGAAGAGGAATGCCGAAAAAGCTGACCCCTATAGAACTGTAAGATTGCTAGTTCGTAATTAAGAGAAGAGGAGGAAAAGGAAGTTCGAGCCGGCAGAGAGAAATTCCGTAAGTACCGAATCGATTCGATTTGAAAATCCCTTTAGAAATTCTGCTGGCTGCAGTTCACGGGGCCAGCAATCTCGACAAGTTTGTAAATATCAATTTCGAAAGAATACGTATGTGGAAAACATACGACACTGCGTTAGCACTTTTTAATCAGATTTAACCATTTGCCCTGTGATTTTCTTTCGTAACTGTACTTGATAAAAACTAGGCTGTCGTGAATAATTTATTGGAAGGAGAAAGAATTTGATATATATTCCATGTCTATGTTTATTCTGGAAATTAACGATTGTTAATAGGAAAGTAATATTTAGTTGACGTTTTAAAAAAAATGTTAAACTCTTGTCCCTTTACAATTGCGCTCGTTACGATAACTTCGTTGTTAATAGTTCACCAAAAAACGGGAATACGATTTCATTCAGTTTCGAATTTGTTACGAACAAAGGAATACTTAATGGTAACGTTCCTGGTATTGTGTAACGTTTTAATTTTGATAACAGCGTTCATGGACATGAACCTTGTCCTTTCATAATTGCACTCGTTATGATTTGTTGCTGGTTGTTACTGGTTTATCAAAAGAGAAGAGAAATTTCCAATTCGTTTGTATGCATGTTTCGGAATATAATAATAGGAAAATAGTATTTAACATTAAAACTACCGAATAGTTAAATTGATTGTTCGAAATTTTTGTATAGAAACTCGAAGAGTGCATCTATCGAGACTATAATTGATTTACAAACATCGATTACGTATTTAACAACTGCAAAATGAAATCAGGAATGGATCTTTTTAACGAACCAGGTAGTTTTAGTATTAATCTGAATCCAGAATAATGAAGAAACAATTTGTATAACTTTCATTTGAGATGTTCCCCGATGTAAATAGCAATATGTCAATATTTCAATTAACTACAGACGAGATTTTCTTCTATTTTCTTTCCATTACAAGATATTTCAGATTCGATACGCGAATAGTTTTTCTAACAGGATGTTTCGTTCGCCAGATCAAATACGTGTTTTTGCCAAAGATAACGGTGCACGCTAGCCAAATAGAAAGCACAAAGTCAAAAAGAGAGTAAACAACATGTCGAGGGGAAAGGAACAAATGCGACAGTGGAACCTCAGTTTAACTACACTTGCGGAAACCCAGACGAGCATATACTAATACGAAATATCTGCGCGGCACGGGAAGTACGTATGAAATTCCATTACAACTGAAACACGCGAATTGAATTTTAAAAATTCACCGAGAACCTGATACACGGTTACGTTCCGTGGGCCGAGGTGATGCACATCATTCGCTAAACGACCGATGTATCGATTTAATTCGATGCATTTGCTTAAGTGGTCGCGCGTTCCCCAGGCAGCCCGAAAATTTGTTTTTTTAAGGATTTTTTTATGGGAACTAATTGCAACAAGCATTACATTGAACAATTTACGAAATGATGATTTCAAGGATCTATACAGATCTATAAACATCGTTATGTAAATTGCATTCGAAATATACGACGCATTTTTAAATCGAAGAATATTTTCGAAATCGATAGCAAAAGTGTCTTATTAACATTAAACCGAGTAGTTAGACTTTTTGAAATTCCTCTGTAGAAAATTCAAGAGTGTATCTATCGAGATTTTGATTGATTTGCGATTCAGTTTTCGTACTGCTAAATCAATTTCTTTAATAAATTCTCAGAACTGTTATCTCTTTAATAACAGCAAAATGAAGAAATTTTTTGACATTGAAACTACCGAGCAGTTACATCGACTTTTTGAAATTTCTCTATAGAAACTCAAAGAATACATCTATCGAGACCTTAATTGATTTACAATTCAGTTTGCATATTGCTAAATCAATGTTTTGAATAATTTTTTAGAGAAATATATGTTATTTTTTTAATAACTACAAAAAGAAGACGTCAGGAATGGGTGATTTTGACCTCTCTGTTATTTTTAGTGCCAAACTGCTACTAAATACTGTTGAAAAGTGAACCTGGGAACACATTTTGTTCCTTATATAACCGTCGAGTCTAATACGTTATACAATCGAAAACCTAATTCACCTACAAAGCGGCTGCATCATACATGAAACGTTGGTATTACGTTGATCAATCTCTCGACAAAACATCCGATAAGCAACAATTGAAACATATTAAAATAGGTCACAGATTTCTATAACTCCACAGTCGTCGCAAATTGTACATACTGAGAAGCAAATGATTCTTATCCTTACATATCTTTTATCACAGAACCTTGATGCGTCTGTAATACTTAATCCTTTGCACTCCAGAAGTTTTTCACTGGAAATACTCAACAGTTTCTAACGAGATACTGACAGCGTTTCATTCAAGTCTTGACGATAAATATAAACTGAGAAACGAGACTATTTTCTTTCAATATTTCACATATCGATGCATTGTACAAAGTTTAATATTAAATATCAAACTTTATCATTCTGCTACGTTAAATCAAATGGTGACTGAGAGTCACTATTAAATGCAAAGGGTTAATTGTAGATGCAAATATCGTCATTCATTGTTCTCTGAACTTTACTCATGTTTCAAAGAGAAAGTGGCGCTTGTGAAGTTCGAAGGGTTATAATATTCATCGTTATGCAATATTTTTCGGTGTATATAGTGCGGTCATTGCGAGAAATAACTGCGTGCTGTTCCGTGGAATCCCTCAGTAGCTGCATCCGGTTTTATCAGAATTTTCTGCGTCGCGCAGAGAATGCTCGAGAAACACCTGATTAAGAAACCATCGACGTAACAGACGATTCCGCATTACCTTTTTTGCTCGGCTTTTGCGTCTGTGAGTTGCGTAATGGAATTGGTCGAGCGATAAACTTGGCGGAGGAGGAAAAAGGACGGTAGTCCGCGGACGAAAACGTCGTGCGACGTTCGTCGACGAATTCCTTCACGTATTGCTTATTGGAGTTGACGCTGCGAGCGTGTGTTCAACGGCGAGGAATCTTCGCGAGCTTGGTTTAGATAGCTGCGAAACCTGGACTGCGAATTCTTCTGCAATGTTACGGGTTTTAAAGGGAATTTATAGAATCTTGTAGAATTTTGTGTGAAACTGGAACCCTTTTACTTTGTATCGAAGTCTTTTTAAATTTAATATACATATTTCATGTATATATTATTCAATATAGACATTTAACCCCTTGCCCTATGATATAGTTCTCAACTATGATCGATGCAATTACTTTTACCATTAATCTATTGACCGTTTGCACCCGACGATATTTTTCTCAATAAATATTCATTATTTTTTTATGAAATATTAATGATACTCTTTGCAACTAATAGAAAGGAATATCTTGCATAAATTAAGGGACAGAAGTATTTTGATATGTTATATAAAATTTAATATTGAATTTTAAGATTTATAATTTCATCTTTCGAGTACAAAGGGTTAAAAGAACAGAAACATTCTAGGCATATCCTACATCTATATTTGCTGAAGTATAATTATTGATAACAGAAGAATAATATTTCATTCGAATTCACAAGAATCGAATATTTATGTTTGATAAATTCTATTTGAAATCTTCACCGCGAGTCTGACACCATATAAAGCAAGGGGTTAATATAGGGTGAGTCAGTCAAAGATAGCCCACTTTTTCGAAAAGGACTATTACATCATAAACATCATTAATGTGTAACCAAAGAAAATATATTTATCAATATAGATACATAAAACAAGATTAATTCAGTAAGTTTTTCTATGCAAGATTCAGTATATCACGAAAATTTCTCACTCAATCGAAATCATCTCACTCAAAATTGCCCTACATATATAAACAAATTTACAAAAGCTGTTGCAATAAATAAGAAAGTACCATCATTATGGAACAAAGAATTATATTCTACCCATAATTAGATGCCATGTGAAACTGCGATTTTTCAGCTGCACGTTTAGCTGCCAGTCCGCGATGAATAGAAAACGTGCGTTCATGCCCTTGAACTTCAAGTGCATCCTGCCAGTATACCGGTTCGGAGAAGTAGAACCTGGTGAATGTTTTCTATCCTTCGCGGATATCGCTGTGTCTTACAGAGCCATGTTACGACTAACAGTGGTCTTCGAAACCCGTTCTCGTCGGAATAGCCAACCAGGAGTACAACGGAGGTGAATAGCATTACGCTGCACAGTGCGGTCAAACCGCCGTTTTCTGAATAAAACTCGACAACTTCGGAAGCATGAGTGATACAAACAAATGATGCAGACAGAAGTTGTAAGGTATAGAACCAAGAATATGGTGGTTATATTGTTGTTTACATTATGGGGATATGAAGTTTCTTCAATGACAATAGATACCTTACGATTCGATTCCAACGTTATATGAATAGAGAAGCGCGATTTATTTGCAGAAAACTTTGATTTTTCAAGTGAAAATCATTTCGTACAGCACAAAACCGTAAAACTCAACAATACCTATAACGATGAAGATTACCAATGTGTAAATTACATTTTTATTTCAAAAATAAACATTTTCTGCGAATGAATCCTTTTTCTCTATTCATATAACGTTGGAACAGAAACACAGAATATCCATTGTCATCGAAAAAGACTTTATAATATCCCCATGATGTAAACAAAGATATAACCACCACATGCTTAGCTCTATAGCTTACAACTTTTGTTAGAAGAATTTTTCTGTATCACTCATATTTTCAAAGTTATTAAGTTTCTTCCAGGAAACAACCACTTAGCGGCACTACGTGACGCGACGATCGACGCGAACGGTGAGTCATGAAACGTTGATCGGAAGGTTTCCTCGCTAATTTCATACATACGTCTTCCGCGAATGATTCTTAAGCACACGATAACGGCGAAACTGTGAACCGTGCGCCGTTATCTTAACGTCTTAACAGCATTCACGTGCAACGCGGCTGCACGCCGAGCCACGCTAACAAGATCACTCGGCTGGGACTGCTCCTCTCGCAACAATTCGAATAATGATACATCATTGCGAATGATTAATTATAATCGCGGGAATGATGTTCCTTGCGAATGGACGAAATGCCCGGCATGCCTTCGGAGAACCTATTTCGAACGGACTCGGATACCTCAGCCCCAATCACTGCGAGCGTAATCGTTAGACGGCTTCCGAGAATATAACGTTATCAGAGTAACAATGCAAACTTCTCGGAGGAACAGTTCGGAATTAACGGTAGAACGTATTTAGAAAAATGGAGAAGCGTGACATCTAGGAAACTGGCTAACAACGTTGACTTACCGCAATATCGTGTAAGACTCGTGACGGAAATTTGTAAATCTGAGAAATCTGAGTATTATTTTTGTGAATTTGAATTGAATCCTTTTTTGTATTTTGGATTATTAGCATTTGGAATAAAGGTAGATAGAACTTGTTCTTTTAGTAATAAGTTGTTAATGAGAAAGTAGTTGTATCGATCATTGTCAAGAAAGGAATCATAGAGTTGATATGTTGACTGCCGCGAGAAGCTTCAGCGTTTTAACCTTTGTAGCAAAGGTGAGACGGAGAAATCATGAATTATTTTCCTTTATGAATTATTCTAATTTTTGTTATATTCTAGCTATATGAATTATTCCAATTTTTGTTGTATTCCAGTTATATGAATGCCAATTGTCATTATATTCCAATTACATGAATTATTCCAATTTTAATTATATTCCAATTATATGAATTGCAATTGTTATTACAGCCCAATTATATGAATTGCAATTTTTATTATATTCCAATTATACGAATTATTCCAATTTTAATTATATTCCAATTATATGAATTGCAATTGTTATTACATCCCAATTATATGAATTCCAATTTTTATTATATTCCAATTATACGAATTATTCCATTACTAAAGGTTACTAAAGAATTCGCGTTCACTCCAAGCTAATTCTAAAAGCTTACCTCTTATATGTTACAACTTAATACATATCTACGCGTGTCGCTGCAAGTAAATCAAATGAACGAAAAAAAAAGAAAAGGACGAAAGGAAAAAGAGGGGCGAACGATAAGAGATATGAGACTCGTGATTGGTTCCAAATGAATTTCCAACTAACCAACTCAGTCGTGATTTCAACGCGCGATATGCACTCGACTATTCATAATTACTCGATAGTTAGCGGGCACAGGGGTCCAAGTTTATGGCTTCGCAACTCGCCGGTAATTGGATTGTCTCCCGACTGACCGAACGCTTCCATAATTCTTTGTACGCGGTATAGAATCGAAATACCGATTGTGCTGCACGTTGATCCGGATAGTCTTTCACCTTTCCCGCGTGTACACCGGGTATCAACGGTATCTCAATACTTTTTAATTGAATAACTAAAATAAAATAAAACACGCTTGACCTCTTAATCTTTTATTACTGTCGCTTCCCGCCTATAAATTTCCTTTCGCGCGTCCATATATCCATTAACGCCGTCAAAACGTATCAGTTTTCCAAGTGATTTCCAGACTACCATCGAATTCGATCGTTCGTTAGATTATTATGAAACGTACCACTGTGCTTAAGAGCAAAACTCTGTGCTTATTTATATAAATCAGGAATGTTGTAGCTTCAAAATTGTATTTGTAATGTATTCATATAATTGTACAAATCGAAGTCGACTTAAACGGTTACTAAATAATGTTTAAACAATTCAATATATGTATAAATTGACGGGTTCCGTAAATCTAGTGTTAATTATAACAAACTCAAGAGGTTAATTCGTCTGAAAAACTGAAGCACGTTCCGAATATTCGTAACATCATTCAGGTTCGTTCCGTGACGGTCAACGTGTTAAACGTTTCACGTCCGAGCGGCCATTTTTACGGGCGACTCGCAGAACCCGTCAAATTAGCCAGCCGTCCTTTTATTTGTCGATTCTGTTATACACCCGTGCAACCGGTCATTATCACGAACACGTAAGTGTAACCTTGTCCCGTCTGGCTGGAAGCGAAGCGTTAATATGAGACGTTCTGCGTGAAAAGTCTCGAGAAATTACGTTACGCTGAAAGTTTTCACGCCTTATTAAGATCTTGTTAGGGCGGGAGAGGAATAACGCTTTAAAGATACTATTCAGCCTCTCTCCCTTTCCCGTGAAATACGTGACGTCCCACTCTTCACGGACGTTTAATATCGCATTATAACCTAGTTTACGGCGTATTTTCAAGATAGCGAATTCAGGTATTTCTCACTTGAAGCGCAATCGCGCTCCGCGCCTCGCGAGGCGCAATATTATGTCGAACGAGATGCGTTTCTAATTATTACGTCAGATTTATCGCGTAACGAATTGGAGTCTTGACGTGGTAAATGCTTTATAACATAAATGAATCGCTCAGAAACGGACGCGGTTAAGTGCAGAAGAGAAAAATTGAGAAGATTAATGTCTTGGCTTCTGAAATTATTATGCAATATATTCAGAAGAAAAAAAAGGGCTTTCTGACCTAGAAAAAACGATGAAAGAAGTAAATGCTTTAATAACTAAGAGGAACATTATTTATTGCATTAAAAATTTCAGAAATCAGAAAATATCAAAAGATTGACTTAACCGTATTAGCTTCCGAGCGACTCAAATATTGGGTTGATAATTTACGTGATTAACAAAAGAATTCTTTCGAAAGAAATAACATCTGTTTTGAAACTACTATAGCATATATAAGGGACACTTTTGTTCTTACTGAATTTCGGTGTAGCCAGTGAACAGTTGGGCTAGTAGATTAAATCTAAAAACTAAAACTGTTCGAACTTTTGCATCGACACAATAGATACTTAATATATCAAAGTATATCCTGTGCATTTTAAGCAATGACACATGTGTACACACAAAGGATTCAATATTATCATAGCAGATGGTTACGTAGAGCTTTTACGTAACACATGCTGCACTGAATTTATTATATGTGATCTCGTGAGTCCGCTTTGATTGCTGTTCAACTGCTAACTGATATGCAGAACTGAACAACTCGTACGCAACGGATGCACGAACGGTGTGTCGCACCTAGCTAAACTGCTAACGAAACAATTGCATTACATCAATAGTAGTAATAAGGATAATAATAACAACAACAACAACAACAATAGCAATAACAACAACAACAATAATAATATTAGTAATAGTAGTAGTGGTAATAATAATATTCATTTAATCCTTTGCACCTTAACTGTTTCCCTAGTTTGTTCTTAATCAGCTCTGTTTTTCCGGATATTTCATGTTGGATAGGAAGAAACTGTTTGCAATTAAAATTCAGATTCTTAAACAAAACGAATAAATCTCTCGAAACATAGTTCTGTGCAAGCGTTATAAAGAATCGGTTAGCAACTTTTTCTGTGAATACGTATTCCTCTGAAACAAATGTGGAGAACTATCCGTCTGTTACGAGAGCACGTAATCGCCTGACATTTCGAGATACTCGGCATTAAGTAAGAATCAGATTGTAGATTATTGTGTATGCATATGAAACATAAATGCAGGAAATGCAACGGAGTCTGCCGTACAATGAAATTCAACGATGTTTTTCTATCGAATCGCAGCATTGAAATCATTGATACAGGAAGCGGACTCCTGATTAACTCCATTCTTCATAAACCAAAGCAACGGCACTTTAATTTGCATAAACGTACGCGGAGTAGTAATAATTAATGCACCGGTACCGGTTGCATCGAGATCTTGCTAAATTCATTTGCAATCGTGTATCGATTTAGCGGCGGAGTTGATTTTTCGATCATCTGCACCTCCATGAGGTGTATAAATTTACGATTTTAATGTATTTATTTGCGAAATTTACAATATAAACGAATTTTAGCTTCATTCAATGATGCACTTAGAACTGATGTACACAGGTGTCAGGGTAATAGTATCATTCAATTGCTCCGATACAGAAAATCATGCGGAAACAGTATATGCAAAGTTATTTATAATTTTTATAATTTTTTAGTTTTTCTATTTCTAATCACGGGAAGACTATTATTATTAAAGAGTAGATATAAATGTTTTCTCTGAAAAAATATTATAGTACACGTTTTCAGTAAAATTTCCGATTTTACCAGACCAATTGTAAAATAAATCTTTTTCAACGGTACATATGAATGTTGGAAAAGATTTATTTTAGGAGTGGAATAGTAAAATCGGAAACTGTATGGACCATATCAAATCAAATACTTTAGATTAAAAAAAAAGCTAAACGATTTTGCAAATGATACGATCTTATGGATGTTTTAATTGAAAGAAAATATAGTAGTCTTCAATTAAGAGTAGTACTATAAATTAAAAAATGGCATAATTGAAAAAAATAGTCTTCAATTAGTAATACAGCTATAAGTTCAATTAGTAATACAAATTAAGAAAACAGTACAATTGAAAACAATAGTCTTTAATTAAGAATATTAATATAAATTTAAAAAATAGTACAATTGAAAACAATAGTCTTCAATTAAGAGTAGTAATGTAAATTAAAAATAGTGTTATCGAAAAAGATACTCTTCAATTGAAAACACTAACACAAATTAAAAGATAGGACAATCAAAGAAACAATAGTCTGATATTAAAAGGAAAAAGTATCGTCGATCTGGTCTTATCGATAGTTTTTCTTGCGCTGTGAAAGGGTAACTGTACGTCTCCCCTTGTTTCCCGGCGCATGGATATTTATCGATTTTCAAAAACGTGCAGTGCCCTGCTAACATCGACTTAAATGCAAGTTGCACGTTCGTAGTTCGAAGGCGGAACAAAAGTTCAATCCTAACACAGCCTTTCTAGCAATACATCGCAACTTATCTGGGACACGAGCACCTACTATTCCCCGGATGTAAGTGTCTCGTGTTTCGTTGAGTACAGAATATTGTCTTCGCTCGTTCCGTAAAATTACATTAAAAATTCGACTGTTCATCGTGCGTTGAACTCTGTAAACCATTTTCATTTTAAAAATTGACGATTGTCTAGTGGATTTATTTAACACTAGGTTTACCGACATTTTTATACACAATGGCGTTCAAAAGTTCGGTCAGATCAATTTTGAAAATTTTCTTACGCAAAAAGCTTTCAATACTTTCTATTGCTATGAAATATAAAGGACATCTTACATAAGAGGATACTGTAAAAAAATCAACACCATTTTTGTACATATTTTGTTTAGAAATAAATCGTTCAGTATGTTCAAAGGTTTTCAGCCGGAGTGTTTAACACGTTGAATCCCATGAGAATTTCGATGAATTTTTAAGTCTAAACGAAGAAGTTGATTATCTGTAGGATGTGAAACACTTGATAGTTAACAGGTGAAGAAATGTAATTGTTAATTGGTTTCATAGGTTTACATAGTTGAAGAGAACATTCGAACGCACCGTTCCAACAGTTCCCAAAGATGAGCGCCCTGTATGAACAACTGTCTAGAACATCAGTTCCAAGTGATTCCGGTCGATGATTGCAACGACAACTTCGAACTGGACGATAACAAACAGAAACCCTGCTACTTCCACTGACGTCGAAGTGTCAGAAGCATTTCACCCCGTGTTTCAATTAATTTCTTCCGTAAGATAGGGGAAAGAGTAATGGATCCAGTAGCAGACGAACAACAAATCATTAAGTTATTCTTCAAGGACACTTGTCATTCTTCTTATTATCCTTCGTTCTCCACCGATAGAATTCGTTTTCAACGAAGACAAATAAACGAACAAAGATATAAAGAAACCTTCGACGACGGAGTGGCATAGAATGCATTCATATCTCGTAAACAACGGAGCTTCGTGCAGACTCAAGATGTCGAGCATCATTTTACTCGACGGAGAACCAAGCGAAATCTTATTCTGCACTGTAGGACTCTTATTCTATTCATTTTAACGCTTGAATAAATGATACCGACTCGCATTCGACGTAGGAGTGCGAAGGATTAGCAGTTTGACTGTCACGTCACCCAAAATCGGTGACACTATGTTTTACACAAACTTAGACACTAATTTTCTTGGTGATTTATCAAACGAACTGGAACAATTATTACAAAGAACCTTGACTCTTTACTTTCTGCTTAATTAACACTACTGGATAGATCAAAATGACGCATTCCTGATATCTTTTTGCTATTACTAAAAGGATAACAGATATTTCTCTGAGGAATTATTAAAGAAATTAATTTATAGCAAACTGAACTGTAAATCAACTGAAGTTTTCTCAAAAATGCTGTTTAACGTTAGATTTACGGAACGAGCCAATTTGACTCATATTGAATTTTATAAACATTATTTGGTAAATGCTTGGGTCGATTTTGATTGATTCAATTATGTGATTATGGTTCCTAATAATGCATTTTTGAACATTTAATCTCCTAGATCTAAACGGACGAACATCAATCTTTCCGGGAACAATAAAATAAACTGTACAATAAATGTCCGTGAATCTAGTATTAACTGCTCAATAATTTCAGCGTTAAACAAACCGTCTCGACTGCATGCGAGTTCTAACAAGTGTAGCTTCCACTCAACTTATCAAACAAAACAATTCTAAGAAACAGTCGCAAACCATAGAAAACAACGAATCCACGTCAGTTCCCACCGACAATGCGACTCACCCCGTACATTCCTAAACCCAGTGCTCCTAATTCCGATCAACCCTCCTTCTCTCCATTCCAACAAGCTTAATCGTTCACGGAATAAACGCCGCGACCAGCCGCGCGGTGCGGCGCCGGCCTCCAAAGCGCTGATACACGTGCGCCGGTAAACTTCCCTGAAATCTTTATTTCCAGTACGCTTTACGAGACGCTACCCAAGCTTATAAAGTTACGCGGGCCGGTAATGAGTATAAAATAAAGCGGGCGCAACGGTTACACGGTTGACAGGCTAAGCTATCTAAACGATGTTGAGTATCTTATCGCTCCCAGGCTGCGGTGACAGTGACGGCTATCGTGTGTCTCGAGAGTTCCCATAATCATAAAGTAAATCGTTGATAACACGGCTGATCATCGCGCTGCTAAACTGACCCCTCTTCGAGTGCAACAGAGGGGGCTAGAGAGGGAACGAGAGGGAAACATAGGGTGAGTGCCAGAGAGAGATGGCGAGAGAACGTTATAGATTTGACCCAAAGGACGACAAACGGATGCGATGATCATCTCGCATACACACGCGCGCACAGACACGCCGGTAGGAGGAAAAAGTATGGCGGGCAGGAAAAGTGCCCGGAGGTGTACCCCCTTTTTTCATTTAAATTACTCGAAGGCGGTAGTGCCGCGGCGACGCGGCGACGCGGCCGGCATACCTAATGGCCGCATATTGTGCGCTGCCACTGCCACTCAAGGCGAGCCGAACCGCCGCCACTACGTCAACGGCTCGGCCAGGCTGTTCGCGACAGGAAAATAATACGAGTTCGCCATAATCCGTGGGCTGCGCTTCGTGTACGGATATAGTGCACGTACACGGCCGACTATGGCGAACGGGGCGAGGGGCCGGGTAAGGGGGAGGTTAGGCGGAACGTGGAACGGAACGGCACCGCACCGGGACAATACGCGCGGCACATATACACACGTGCCCCGCCGAATACCGCAAGCCGGCGTAACCGTTTATTTGCGCGCATCATGTCCGACGAGTGCAAATATACGTGCACGTGAAAACATTTTGCAGCGGAAGGGGAACTGCTGCTGGGATCGACAATGATGCGCACCTAACCCTTCCGATGTGGACCGAGATGTAGGTACGATGGAGAAATCTGCGTGGCTTGGACGGCAAGATGATGGTGTCATTGGTTAGCTTTCAGTTTCTTTTGGATATGAGCTGAATACTTAGAGGAAGGTTCGTCTTGTTTCTATGGTGTTCCGGGGATCTTGTGAAGAACGTTCAGTACTTCGTGTTGTTTGCGAGATGCTCTGGAAAAATGTGGGTCTAATTCGTTAGCTTTCAGGTTTTGTTGGTTTACTTTTGATGTTCGTTGGTGTGATTGTGGGTAATTGATTGAGGATATGAGCTAAGTACTTAGTGGAAGGTTCGTCTTGTCTTTGAGGTGTCCCAGGGATCTTCTTGCGAGGAACGTTCACGAGAAGAGCACTGCAATTAATGCAGATCTAATTGGTTAGCTTTCAGGTTTTGTTGGTTTATTTTTGATGATGTTCGTTGGTGTGATTGTGGGTAATTGACTGAGGGTATAAACTAAGTACTTAGCGGAAGATTCGTCTTGTCTCTATGGTGTCTCGGAGATTTTCTTGTGAGGAACGTTCAGATCTCCATGTTGTTCGCGAGAAGAGCTCTAGAAGGAGGTCTAATTGATCAACTTGCATCGTTTCTTATTTCATTTTCGATGCTGTCATTTGTGCGATTACACATAGTTAATCGAAACTATCAGCAAAGGACTTAGCAAAAGATTCATCTTGCTCTTGTGGTGTTCCAGGACTCTTCAGTACTTCATGTTGTTCGTGAGAAAGGACCTAACCAAACTCTACGGGTCTACTTGTTGGCTTTCATCGTTTCTTATTTCATTTTCGATACTAACTTCCTACTCGTCGGTATGGATACATGTAATCAGAACTATGAGTAACACACACAGCGAAAGACTCATCTTCCGAGGCTCTTCTCATAAGCAGCGCTTAATACAAGTAACGTAGCACTGTTGACGATTACGTTTGCGTGCATAGCGGTTGACACCGGATAAGTGTATGTTAACATATTCGTGACCGGTAACGTAGTTCTACGTCATTCGAAATTTTTTCCCTGAATACCGATAATATAACCTTACGCCATGTAACATTTTTCTAAAAGAACACCGGTCGCTTAACCCTACGTGATTTCGCAATCTGTAGCTAAATATTGACATCTCCTTAATGCTCGCGAAGAAACATCGCAGATGATTCACAAGTGTTTAAGGTCTATTATTGCGTTTTATTTGCACAGAGATTTGATCTTGATAGCTTGGCAAACGAAAGGTAAATCTTGCTCACTTCAAATAAGACAAATGATAACGAACGCGCGATTCTGAAAGGATGTTCGTGTAGTAAGTATGTCAAGTTACAGTCAATCACAAAAGTCTACACCCGGTAAATTGCAAATATTAGAAGAAAAGAGTTTTATACGTTCACTAATTAAAATTAGAAAAATCCTCATAAACAAACATGATGAATTTGAGAATCAAAAATACAAAATTATGAGTTCCATTCTATAGGGTCTTTGACCATATGTAATAGTTATTTTGGTGAAAGTAAGATGAAAGTTAAAGGTAACGAAAATTTCGTATAGTATTGCTTATTCTTTCATAGCAAGAATAAACGATACCATAAATAATTATTGACGATTTGGTGTCGCAGTTTATACGTTACTCTATTGTCTAGTCACTTCTGTTCCTAAATATTTTTGGTTAACATCGATCTTCTTGTTGCAATAGCTTTCAAGCAATTTGGAAGCTTGAGTCATCGGTGATCATCATAGGAGTCAACCTGTTAACGATTATAAATTTCATCAAACTATGGCGATCCGCCAATAGTGGACGTGTAAGGAAGGTCAGTATCCACACGTGAGGACACTGATGTACTCTACGAGAGACAGAGACAGAAATCTAGCTCATACGTCGCTATTGGCAGATTTCGATCGTTAAGAACTCAGTAAATTTTCATAATATTTTGGCGATAATCAACCCTTAATCTTGATTCACCCCTTAAAAAATCATAACAAAAATTAATCTCAATTTCGGTCGAAAGAGATCCTAGAGCCTGACCAAGGGAGAGTATTTGTTAAATTAATTGAAATAAAATGTAAATAATTATTTCGATTTCGATTAATTTTTATCGCTGAAATAATTTAAATAGAATTAATTAAATTTAATTGTCAAATTAATTATTTTATAAAGTATTCGTTTAGATAGTTATGTGTTATACTTAAGTACATGGTGTTTTCAACTTGTAGTACAACTGAGGAACTAAAAATGTTTCTATACAAAAGCTAAGCAGAAAATATAACATTTGTTCACAGGCTGCAATTTTCGATATAATCGCGCTTCAAGTTTGATCAAGTGCGCATGCTATACAATCCCAGGAATTAGCTAATGTCTGTTCATGACTTACCATCTGCATTGCTCGTAAATATAGACATTTGGAAGTTTGTGTGCAAACGGTTGTTAACGGATCATAAATTTAGAGTTCGTTGTATCTGCGCGAATAAGAAAAACGTCGTACGTTTCACGCTAGAAGCATGACTTCGTTACAGGTCCCACTTACTTATTGCTTGCACAACTTCATTATCGAGTATCTATATATAACTTACGCCAGATGACGATGTTTTGATAAAGAGTTCTTGGAATGGAATATATTTGCATGTACTACGTGTTGCATTATCATTTGCGTTATAGTAATATAGGAATTATTAAATTAAATAATGCAACAGTTTTTATATCTGTCCGATTTCCTGAATTTCCATTATATAACAATAAGCTATTACGTAAAGAATTAATTTATACATGATTTGTTTCTTTCCAACATTTGTTACATAAATTCTTTCAGCTGGAAATAGTTCTACGAATATGTTGGTATATTATGATAATTTTAGAAACGATAACTAACAAATTTGTTGCGAACGAAAATGAAAGAAATATTGTAAAAGTGGAAAGGAACGTTTCGAGTTTAAAGTCTGAAGTTTTCAATAATGTCAACAAGCCGAGAGTCGCTTTGGTTCAATGATTAAACAAGTCGTCTGTTAAACAATGAGAGTTACGATTGTGTTAAGCACCGTCCAATTCACACATTTTAACCCGTATCGTCGGAATTCCTAAATATTTGATATTTGTGTAGAAAATATTGTGAGGCTGTCTCGGAAATCTCGAATTTCAAATCCTCTCTGTTTTTAGGAATCGATCGAATACGATTCCTCTGAACAACTCTCGGTTTTCAGAACTTCGGGGAGGCATCGTTCTACGTATTTACCCTACACGTCGTTATTTCCGTTGAAAAAAAAGTACTTTCCGTTGAGCTATCGCTAAAGAATTACCGTGATTTCTGTGGCGAAAATCAGGTCAAACACGATAATGTCTCATAATTTAAAATTATTCTCTTAATAAATCGCATCAAGTTAATCAATCACGTATTATTACGGGAGTACTTGTAGATTGTTTGAAACGCGTGTGGGGGGAGAATCAAGCCAACAATGAAGGCCAATAATTACGCGATTAAAAGCTGTTCTCAGCTTTAATATTTACCCAGAGTGAATTGTTTAATTTCCATTAAATCTGCGGTACGTGTAAGTTTTTAACAGTTTAAAAAGTCTAGAAGAAATATAACATTATTTTAGAGATTCAAGATAAAAGTTAAATAACGATAATATTTAGGAAAGATAATATTAATAGACGTTTCTGATAGAAACTTTTGTATTTCATCCCACGCTTGAAATAACAAGGAAAAATGATTTAACTAGAGACTTACCTTCTCAGTCGTTTCATCGATTAATGGAAACGAGCCTTTAATTTCGTTAATTACATTAAGTCGCTAAAACTACTCGGATTCCCATTGTGTTTGGACTCATTTTAATCGCGACAATCTCTGGCACCACAATTGAGAAGGTAAGGATAAAATGATTGCAATCGAAATTTTCTTCATTGCATGTTTACATGTGACGCGTTCAGCGTCACTTTGAGATTCCCTGTCTTTGTTAAGCTGTACTCAAGTCAATTCCTGGAAGCATATAGCTCCCTCCTGTTTCTCTGCTCGGTTAAATTCCACTATTGGGCCCGAAATAGTGAAATTTAAGCGATCATCATTGCATCAACCCTAAACCTACCGAGCAGTTAAATTGACTTCTTGAAATTCCTCTGCAGTAATTTCAAGGGTGCATCTATCGATACTTTAATCGATTTATCATTCAGTTTGCGTATTACTGAATGAATTTCTTCGATAATTTCTCAGAGCAACATCTGTTATATTTTGAATAACAGCAAAAACAAAAAATCAGTGATGGGTGATTTTGCCTCGTCTGGTAGGTTTAGTGTTAATCTTCTATTATTTGAGTAACTTAATCACAACGTCGGTAACTTTGTATCTCAAATATGAAAGTTTCGTGTCTCTAAAACGCCGACATTCGTCCTTAAAGGGTTAAACGCTGGAATCCAGATCAACGGAGCAAACACTTGCCCAGCCGTATTCGTGTTGTTCTATGTAATTTCATCGCAGAAGGTTATTAAGTTGGTAGATAGCGGGTAAAGGCACGTCTACAATGGAACGGGGCAACTGAGCGTGACACGAAACCGCGCGGGGAAGCGCAAACATCCATTTATGCTCGCAACGGATGCGTAAATACGTATGTGCGCGCGGATAGAGGAAAAAGTAAAGGCTCCTCCGCCCATCTACCCGTTCGCGCTGCATAAAAAGAAAAGCAATACCGACGGACAGAGGCTCGACGCGCTGGATAAACTAATTAATGATCGAACGGCGACGGAAGTAATTAGTCACGTATCCTATTCATGACATAATTAAACTCTGGCTAGAGATTTCGTTAAGCAAACTAATTCCCGTACACGCGCATGATTGAAATTCTGATAAATAAACTGCGGACGTTTGTGTACATTTACGATCTCTCGGCGTTGATTTCTGTTGAAAAGAAAATTATGCGTGATTTTCATTCTTTAGTATATGATATTTTTCATATTCAGATTTTTCGTTTCAATCATAATTGAAATGTAAATGAATAATAGAGAAATTAGAAAATCATGATGCCAGTAAGTAGTACGAAGATGCCGGTAGTATCGGAGAATAGTTCGTATTCCGAGATAGACGAGTGTATTTGAATGATTATTCAATTAAATTGATACAGTTAAATATTTATGCGATACTATAGGAAAAAATGAATACGATTTGAGATAATAATACAACCGTTTACATAATTTATTTGTTGCGATATAGAGCAATAGTAGGTCAAGAATAGAAAACTGAAAGAGATCGATTGTCGGTTATTTCGGTTTAAAGATATTCAAGAAATATAACAATTCTTTGATTTTTAACTTTTTACAGGCGAATGTCGACATTTCAGCAAGATCAAATTTTCGTATTATTCCTTACTAACAGCGCGATCAACATTTCCTATTATTCCTTACTGACTAATTAACCCCTTCCGGCAAAATGACGAGTATAGCACGTCATTGGATTTTCATGCATAACACACAATGGCGAGCTACACTCGTCACGTGACTAAAGTCACTGTTGAATGTTATAATAATTAATTTCGTTCAAAATTTCTAGTTCATTGAATTTGGTAATATTGTGTCTCTTGTTATTTGTGTAAATATCGAAGATCATTATCACATGTTGTTTACCGTTAGAACTACTAGGTACAGGTAGATAAAATATAGCATGTATTTTTTAAATCACAATTAAATGGTTATCTCGTGCAAAATCTTTCATAATTAAATCTGACTGTAAGAGTTAACATTTGATGCTTTTTTAAAACAAAATATACATATAGAAACACTTGATTTGCAAAAGGGTGAATTTGCTCTGCAAAACCTACATTGTGAATCCATTCAAAACACACACCAACACGGAAAATAAAACTCCACTTGCAAAGACTTCCTCAGCCCAATAGTCCAAAGAAAATTCAAACTCCATATTACCAAATCATCCCCATAGCAGTCCAAATCACTTCGAACATCAACAGACCCAAACAATGAATGCAACATCGCATTGCATCGCTTGAAAACGAAGGCAATTTTTGAACGCGAGGAAAAGATAGATTAAGCTGCATCTATAATCTATTCCAGCGTCGACTATCAATTGAATCGTTTAATTCCAAACGAGCGTTGATTGACGTAACGTTGCGAGCGTTAGGTACATAGATTCACGTGCAATCGCGACTATCTTGTCGGCGAGCATAAGCATCGCGCGCATTTTCCCGGTAATTGCGTTGTAGCTACGAGGATGCATACATCAGGAACTTGTAAGTGTCCGGTATTAAGAGAAATGGTGTAATTGTCAGGAATCCGAGGTAAGTTCCCGTAACACGCCGATAAGTTCTCGTGACACTTCCGTCCGCGCTATATCATCGGGGGATCGCATAATAAACATGGCAACAGTTACATACGTGTAATATGTGTATCTTTAAAAGGTCAAACGGACTATAGGGCGACACGGTCTGTGGGTATCTTTGAATACACACCGGATGCAGAACATTTACGATAACACTAGCTATTTGCAGACTAAAGTGACTAACCAGGTAGACACACATTTCGATACTTTCAAACAGGTTATATGCTACCATAATAATAACAACGATTGTAACAATGCATCTCTGCGTTTCGTATGTTGCGTTTGATATAGGGTTCACGTGTGTAATCATATATTTTGGAATATTTATTTGAATATATAGTTTAGAAGGAATTCCGAACAATGTATTGTACAATGGTAATAATTTTCTTTGCTTATCTTGCAGGGGAATCGCTTTGGTAAACGAAAGGTTCAATTATCTCTGAATACGCGGATAAAGGAAAAGAGTACACTCTGTGACAAAAGGACAGGACAATTGATATTTTCGCAATGCTTTTCGAGATTAATGAATAGATGAGAGTTTCCGTCGCGTTTGTATTGTGTAATTTTCTGGAAAAGTGTACGCGAAATGTCATTAGTAATTACGGAGCAGTTGAGTTGACTTTTTGAAATTTCTTTATAGAAATTTGAAAGGTGCATCTGATGAGACTTTAATTGATTTGCAATTCAGTTTGTGTATTGTATCACTTTCATGAATGATTTCTCTGAGAAACATCTGTTACCTGTTCAATAATTGCAAAATGAAGAAATCATGAGTGGATCATTTTAGTGTGAAGAAAATCACGGGGGAAAACAGGAAAAGTATCTACTTACTTGCAAACTGACAAGTTAATAGTATATTTAAGTTATAAGTATATACTTCTGAATGAAAAATAAATGTTCACCTTAATACTTAGAAATACTTTCTCTCTAGCCAATGACATCAAGGAAATGTTCAGGTAATAATTCATACAGTTCTTTCAATGGTTTTTGTTCATATTCCCTTGTTAACTTTCCCACAACACATTCTACCATCAATCATTCAATCATACTACGGATTATGAAATTCATAACAAAGTTAGTACTATAGTTATAGCCTGTAAAGATCACATTCATTTCTTTTTGCAATGTATATTCTTGTTCAGCAAGAAACTCTTTCACATCTTATGCAACAAACTTTGTGACACATTCTAACCAATTAATCATGTCGTTATTACTTCATCTTGTTCAGATTCTCACTCGTTTAACAACAACAATAACAAGTTAATTTTAATCGACAGAGTACATAGATAATATTTACTCCAAACGATGATGTCACAGCATGAGATACAATTCGTTTTTTAAAAAAGACAACTGTATAATCAGTAGCCAATGCATTGATTTTGCTTTGATTTCGCTGACCTAAAATTACGATCGAAATTATAGACAGAATAAACTAGAGTTCCAAGGGGGAATTCGTCGGGACGATTATCAGTGGAATGAAACAGCAGTAATTAAACGAGTGCTCTTGCTCTTTCGGCTTACAAAAACGACGCCGGTACTAATTAGTCAAGTCCACGGTCCAAGTGAATTTCACGCTGAATGTAAAGCCCGAGATTCTTCGAGAAGCATCGTTCTCCTCGTTCCTTCCCCTCCTCTCTGCTTCAATCGAACGACTTTCAACGCGTCACGCGGCGGAAAAATGATATTCGTAAAATCGTTTTGCATGCGTTGCACTTATTGCGCGGAATGGACACCGTTGCATCTGACGAACAACTTGAACAAACGTAAGAATGTAAGCATTCGACCATTCAACAAGAGACGGTTTAGACACAACTGAGGAATGTACAAACGAATCATTTGTTTCATCAAAATGGTACCAACATTTGTATTGTAATGGTACCAAATGACCCTTTGCATTCCAAAGTTGTTCACTTGAAATATTCGATGCTTTCCAATTAGATGTAGACAAGATTGTTTAAAATTCATTTATCAACAAATTACAAATTGTGGAGAAAAGCTACTTTCTTTCAATACTTCACGTATTGATGCAATATACAAAGATTAATGGTGAATACCAAAGTTTATAATTTTTCTGTATCAAATCATCTGGCGACTGGGAATCGCCTCTCAAGTGCAAAGGGTTAAAATTCTACGTTTTTTGCCGTTCATTTAACTTTATATCAATTCTTACATTGCACAATTAATCAGTTTTTCCATGTTTGACTTCCCTTCTGTTTCTGTTTCCATTAAACAAGATATGTAAACCGTTTATTTTGAAAGTGGCTTAAATCCACTTGAAAAAGATTAACACTAGAACTAACGAGCAGTTAAATTGAAGTTTTCAAATTTTTCTATAAGGACTCTAAGACTACATCTATTGAGATTTCAATTGAGTTATGATTCAATTTTCCTGTTACTAAGTCAATTTCTTCAGTAATTTTGCAAAGAAGTATCTGCTGTCTTTTCAGTACTTGTAAAACAATCATTCAACAATGTGTCATTTTGAGCCATTCGGTAGTTCTAGTGTTAACGAACTATTAAAGAATAAAGAGATTACGTAGAATTGTAAGTATTATAAGGATTCACCTTGTTTTCTTGAAAAATGGACTTAAGCCATAATAAGTACGATTTGATATTGCAAGCGGAATATTTTTTTATACCATGAACAATGTATTAATTGCGTACCGCCTAGCATAACTTAATATCACTTCAAGAAGGCTAACCAACAACTCTAATTTATACGCCGCCGTATTAAAACGAGCACATGAATTATACCGCAGTGGAAATAAAGCAGACATATGCCAATTGGCAATTTTCCCGTTTACTTAACGCAGACAACGGCAGAGTACTTGCGGGTACGACCGTCTCGTATACAACTTTCCGCATAAAACTGCATAAAACAGCGGCGAGCCAGCATCTCCTGATTTGCGAAGTTTTATGGTAAGATGACTTCGTTCTGGCACGAAAATGCCCGGTACAGGAACAGTTAAGTCCGTTTACAAATATATGTATTTTTAGTATAACCGCGTATAGCGAGAGAGATTAATAAACAAGACTCAGGGAAAATCGGAAAATAAAAGCAATCTTCCTTAACTCTTTCGCTACCAGGGATGAGATATTCTGTCGCAATAGAAATATTTTGCGATTTTTCTATGGTGTTTGTACTTCTTTTCACTTACTAGACTAATTGTGTAAAAATAGAAATTTTAATTGTGTACAATATGGAGTATATTGTATTTATCATCTTTAATAGTAGAATTACTGAGCATTTAATACGAATATGTAATTCCTATAAAAATTGTAACAATAGATTATTTTCGGTTTCTTCAGACATTCATTACAATATTCAAGTGAAACTATTTATTTTCAAAATTATTTCGAATATTCAATGCTTTGAAGAATGAATAATGGCGAAACAAAAGAATCGACAGTAGCCATTTTAACTGTCCATTAACGCTAGAATCACCGAACATTTAATACGATTAATATGTAATCCCTATAAAAATGGCAACAATAAATTATTCTCAGTTTCACCAGCCATTCATTACAATATTCAGGTGAAAATATTTATTCTCAAGATCATTTCGAATATTCGATACTTTGAAGAACGAATAATGGCGAAACAAAGAAATCAAAAGTAGCCATTTTTACTGTTACAGTAGTCCCAGTGTTAAATATCCATTACTTATATCAAATTTCCAAATAAAGCACTCGATATCAATAATAAAAACGAGATATCTCATCCGTATTGTTTCTTCAATATCATAAAACCAAAATACCTCGTCCATTCTAACGAAGGGGTTAAACAGGCACCATCACATATACCCCAGTACACGTACATTGAACATCGTTTATCTTTCCTAAAATACTTTTCATATTTATTCCAGAAGCTCCAAGTTCCAGACGAAAATATTTCGACTCGGCCTGAATAAACGATGTCAACGCAATCACCTCGCTGTTCCCAAGGAGCCTCACTCACAACGTTTGTTTTGCAATTCAAAAACTAACATGACTGTTGTGATGAGTCATACCATCGAACCGGTTCATTTCGTCCGTTATATTTAGACCGCATTGTGCAACCTTTTTTGCATACAATGTCACACGTATCTCAAAACATTTCCCTCATCTTAACATTTCAGAATAAAGAAATTCCTAATTCGAATCAAACGTCCCGGACACGTTTAACGGACATCATTCTGCAAGCACCCCAATCTATAGATTTCGTTGCCCGCGCATATACCCTGTACGCATGCTCCTCTCGCCCAGCTTATTCAGCTGTCACGCGAAAACACGAATGACGTTGTCAATTTCGAAGGGATCCATCGACTACCATAAACCCTTTAACTATCTTATCCTTCGCATTAAGAGGTAGTCACTGGATAATTAAAATAATTATTCAAGGTACATTCGAGTCAACGTCGTGGGGTATCCGGCGAGACGATAATGATCGACCGTTTAACGGTTGTAACGGTTATTATAACGCATTCTATCCCGCAATTCGTCGTTCCACACGCGCACTTGGTATACGAATCGTGGCACAGGAACACTTGTAAAAATCCGGATACTCACCGGGGAAGCTGTGTGCGCACGCGACGAAGCACGCCGCGGCGAGCAGAACACCGAGGACCTTCATTCTGTCCTGAGATTGCTTGTACAGTTCGAGAGACTCGCTCGGTAAAGTTTCTTTGACGGAGACTCGATTACTACTGGCGGGTTTAGGGCTCTGTGAACGGGACTGTCACAGAACACGCGAGGGGATCAAGGTCACTCACAGAACCAGCTCACTGAAACTCGCTGACACTTTGCGCTGCGACTTTTGTCTCGTGCCACGCTATATATGTTCGTTCGCCCGCCACTCGACCAATCGCGGCCGTCCCTCAGGTGAGATCATATGACTTCACAGTCACGTGACCGTACGGCGCGACGCTTGACTCATGCCGCGATTTTTCTCGGTATTCCTAACCTCTCATTCAAGTCGGTGTCTAATAACTGAATAACCGTAATTATTGTGTGCATCGTTGCAACGGTGAATTTTCTATTAGATTATGTATGTGTTCGATAACAGTAATAATAGAGTGTTTCGTTTATTTTTCCTCGAATTGTTCGTATATCCGAGTGATGATTACGTGTAAGTAAATACCTGGAATTCGAAGTACCGAATTATTGCTGACACGGTTAACGCTTCGTCGTGGAATCGTGAGTACTTTTGGAAGGAAATCAATTCTGGCGGTTAGTCGTCTTTTGAAATATAACTTCGAATTTGTCTGTAAAATGTATAATAAATTATGAATGCTGAAGAATGAATATTCTCAGGAAGTAGGAAATTATGCATTGTAACTTGTTTTCAACGAAACAGAGATACTAGTGAACTAATTTAAGTTAATTTAACTCTATTAATTAACTTAATGATACGTTTGATTTATTTTATTTTTCCAGGTTTAACTTTTTGGAATTTCCCTGATACAATAGGCATATCGACTTTGACAAAATTTAATGCATAGAAACGAATTTTTATAAGAAAATTTATATTTTATTTTATAACGATAAATAATTATCACTGATTTATTAGTTGTCATCAGTTGTAATAGTATTAGCAAATGTGTTAGCAAATAATATAACTAATCACAACTACGAGAACAGTGATAAATATTTATCATTACAAAATAAAATATAAATTTTCTTATTATAGAAACGAATTTTTATAGTAAAAGAATTTATATTTTATTTTATGATAATAAACATTTATCACTGTTCTCTTAGTTGTGATTAGTTGTATTATTTGCAATATAAACTTCACCAAGCTGAAAATTCTTACTATCTAAGAATGTTTTGTTTAGTGTGACCACACTAAAAGAACAACAAGGGAACAAGGTTCTATTACTAATACGTATCGATTCCTCGGAATCACCTGAAACAACAGTTTCCTAATTGCATTGAATGGTACCGGTTCGTTGTTGCTTGGCTTTCCATAAATTACCTTTGTCAACGGTTAATCGACGTTAGACATCTTATTCATAAGTCGAAGTCTCGTAACGTTCTGGAACAATTACTAACGATCGCGTAATCGCAGCGTGTCGTTGATTGCCATAGAATGAACCGTGTAATTGGTTTTCCTGCTTCCGTCTTAAAATGTTTCTGTGCGCATAAAGATACCCGTCGTCGTACTTATGCGTCAAGGTAGTTACACTAACTGAAGGAACGCGAGATAGGGTACGTGTTAGGGTATGTTTCCATGTTTGATATGTATGGAAAATACTTCGCGAGGCAAATTACAGAAACCGTTTACATTCTTTTTCTGCCACTTGCCGTTCATAATGCCGTTTTTTAAGTTGTTTCTTAACACGTTGACTGCTACGAAAAATATCAACATTTCATGTATCACTTATCTTTGATATAAAAATTGTTATATTACCCTATTATCTAATTATTTAATTTACAGAAAATTTGTATTCGAAATCAATTATCTTCCAACTCATAATTGTATTCTTGTAATTTGAAAGCTCCGGTCATCGTGGCAGTCAAAGCGTTAAAGAAAATGCGTGATTTTGTTCATGACTCAAACTAACACCTTTCGAACTTTTTGAAGGAAATTATAGAAAACATTTACATTTTTTGCTGACACTTGTACTGACTTTCATTCATATATCTCATAGTTTCATTTATCAGATCATTATGCATAATTATGCCGATTTTTAAATTGTTTCTTAAAGAAAATGCGTGATTTTGTTCATGACTCAAATTAACCCCTTTCGAACTTTTTGAAGGAAATTATAGAAATCGTTTACATTTTTTTTCTGATATTTATACTGACTTTCATCTGTTCATCCTATAGTTTCACTTATCAGATCATTGTGTATAATTATGCTGTTTTTGAAGTTGTTTCTTAAAGACATACATATCCTCTGGATCAATGGACATTTTCATCACGTACAATACATTCACTATGTTCAATTGTCATGGCATTTCCAAAGGAATTTTTCTTTAACCCGTGATTACATGAAAAGAACGCGTTAATAACAGTTTCAATGATAAACGTAACTAATCATTTTATGTTTGCAACGAAGAGAACCCATAACTGTACACGCAACTTATCAGTGCACCCTAACCTCTTCAAGCTTATTTCACAATATATGTACGCATTGCAATGTACATACAATATTTCTATTATCTTTTATTTTTATTATCTATTAGGCTGCAGATTTCATGCATTTCTGATATTTACGATTCTTTAAAATATGATGCCCTATACAAGGAGGTACTCAGCGGACTTTAATGCAGCTTTTACCTGATTTAAAACATGATAGAACGGGAATGTAGAAATTTCTGTTTGAATTTGGATGCGGTAGATTAGGCTGCAAAAATTAGTACCTGCATAAACAAGTGACATTCACTGGTGAAGAGTGGGATCTATCAAATATTCATGAAACGTGATTCATCTTTGAACGTAATACTACGATCTCTTAAAGACGCTGGTCACTAGTCCGCAAATATTTATGTTAATTGCCATTTTTATAGACAAACTTCAAGAAACTTGAATCGAACACAGTTTTATTCTTAATTCTTAATACATGAAAAGAATCTGAAACTATTAAATTTGATTGAACTGTGTATTTTACTGCTTCTTCAGACTTTTATTCATAACATCGCGATGGTTCGCAGTTGACCGATCAGACTAATGTTTTTAATCAGTTGCATAATTGAGCTGTGTATGCAACTCATTTGGTACGTGTTAATAGATCACGTGATCGTGTAATGTCAGTGGAAAGTTTCACGAACGAAATTACGTGTGTGTGCATGCGTTACGTTACATGTATCCAGCAGCGAACTTTTGCGAGATAATTGCATTAACTTGAAAGCGACGAATATTTCGTGCAACGGATATACTTCGTGTCACTTTGTCCTCAAAAGTTTTTGTCTAACGCTAAAAATATCGGAGATATTCAGGTGTTCTCATTCAGTCGAAACTATAATGAACATCTGAAGAAACAGAGAATAATCTATTGTTAAAATTTCTATAGAGATTACATAGTGTCGGGATGTAGTGTGTTATTATTAAATGCTCGCGACAAATATGTTTACAAGTTATTTATTTACGTAGGCGAGTGTTCGGAGGCAGAACGGGTAATGTAATGTAATGTAATGTAATGTAAAAAAGGTGCTTCCTCGCGCCTTTCCGCTTTATTTATCCTAGTCTTCGGAAAGGCGTTACCCCCTAGAAACTTCGAGGGTGGAGCTAGTTCCCTTCTCCAACGTCGCCTCGATTTTTTGGTAGGGGAAAAATTGTGCATTTCTAATTTGTAATGTTTTTTCCGAGCCGCGCTGACCGTGCGGCCGAAGAAGCCTTAACGGGACATGGCTGGCAGCGTTTATGGTAGGGTAGCTTATTCAGCTACGCACGTGTAAAAAGTGTAAACTATTTTCGCCGACTTACAGACTTTAGGGTAGGCTTAATTGCTTATACCTGAACATCTGTAAGCGGTCAATGCTATTTCCTACCAACGCTGCGAGCCACGTACCGCTACACATAGCAATCGTATTAAATGCTCGGTAGTTCTAGTGTCAAAAGAATCTTCAAAAATCTGTACATTGTCTGTGCAGATTGATTAATGCGAAATAGTTGAAGCTTCAGTACTACATCTACTAAACATCATTTAGCAAATATTTTATCTACAATCGTAGGTAACTTTCGACAAGTAGCATGATAACAAGGAAAACTTCTCTAGAGTTGTAAAAGTAAAATCTATTTGTAAGATGCGACGATGGAAGGAGAATGTACAGTTTAAAACATTATGCGATAATGCGGGAATAATTCACCTTTTCAATATAAAGTTTCACGACAGCTCGTTGCAACCGGGAAATTCAACCGTAAAATAAATCGAACGATCATCAGTTGCCATAGATATATCGTAGGGACGACTAGGCGCAAGCGTTAATTCGGTGTGCCGTAAACAACGCGGCTTCCGCTCAAATGTACGGGGGATTTCCGGTATTTTATCGAACACCATAAAGCTGCGTAGATAGTACGTTCATATCATGATTTCGACAAGCAAATAACTTCACCGTATGATCTTTTTCCACCGGTGACAGGTTCTCTTTCCATTTTTTACGACAGCTTCGTAAACTAAACATTTTGTTCGTCGACTTGACCAGTAGAGCAATTTGCAGCAGCTGGTAGTAAAAGAGGGAGAAATCATTTTCCTATTTGATTTGAGCCTTAATGAACTAAGATTCTCATCTGCATTTATATATAAATTAATCTAGATATAAAATTAAATGATAGTTTCGTTCAATTAGAACTGTATATCGTGTAACCTGTTTTACTATTAGAGTGATTAAGAGCTCGAAGTTGTTTTGATACGATATTCTTTCTGTTCTTATCAGTGTATCATTGCTAGACGTTTGAGAGTTAATACTGTTCAATTAGTACTGAAGAATATTACTTGCACAGAACTACATATTTACGAAATGCTTCGTTTTCAACGCTAAAAGTACTGTACAGTAATTTTGTCTGGTTACGGTATTTCTTTCACAATGATTGATATCTTAAAATCATCGAAGTGCTGAATTTGTGATTCCTCGTCAAGTTAGTTTCAGCATATGTCGTCTGTATCTGATTAGAAAATGTTAAATATTTCCAGCGAAATACTTCTAGTGCACAAAAAGTTAAATATTTCGAATCTGACAGATGTAGGTACACGCTAAGTACCATGCGCAGTAAGTAGACCCTTGTGACTGATTGTAATATACGTATGTACGTCTATAGTCATCGATCATTCGCGAATCAGATAAATCTCTTCGTAAAATGAATATTGCAATACGAAAGTATAGATCTGAAACGACCATCAACGGATGTTCATATATAAATTTTCTGCCGATTTCAACTGCTACTGTGAAATTGAGGACGAGCGTTTCCGTGCTTAACATTAGTGTCAAAGTAAAAGTACACGCGTTGGTCGGTGATAAATAAACTTGAATTTTCAGAAAAATTTTACCATCAATTTTACTACATCACAGTCCGACAGTATATTCGCAATATTGACAGAAAAATGTTTAAATTCTGATGCCAGCTGAACTAATGTAAATTTTTAATTGACCATTTTATTATAGGTTCATATTCCCATAATATAAACAAAATATAACCACCGTATTTTCAGCTCTATACCTTACAACTTTCGTCTGAAGCATTTGTTTCTATTACTCATATTTTCTAAAATAAGACTATCTCTAAAAAGTATCAAAAAGTATACATTACCCATGAATTATAGTAATATCTCCAACGAAGAAAAACAAATTCGACAAAATTGAAATCCGAAGGTAATCGAATTACTCATAATTCAGTAAAATAATTAAATTCAATAATCTATTAATAATTCGATAATAAATCAATTGAAATGATTGCATTCAAAGGACATGCTTGACGTTCGTCTCAAAGATCACTTTATCAAGTGTCCAGCGACAATTAGCAAAATACAAAGCTAAAAGCTGATTCCGCGGTCAATGGCTCCCGTGAAATCGTTCCGTATCGTGTGATTGATTTTTTGTATTCACGATATCCACGGAACACGAGTATCCGCGTTGCAACGCGTATATGAGTACTACATACATATGTAGTACGTGTCCCTCTGAATGATGCACTATTTGACTTGGAAAATATAATGCGTGTACGGCCGTCCTCGCGACGCTCTCTCTTTTGTTCCCGAGTTATTTATGTTGTGTGTAATAAATGACAAATATGCGAACGTCATCGATCCACGTTTATTCATCTGCGCGTGTCAATTTGGAAAGGTGTTTTCCGGTTTCCATTCACCGAGCCAACGACAATACCTTGTTTTACAATCACGCGACCGAGGCAGGAACACGGAATGATGTTTGCGTCATTTGTTCATTAGCTTCCGCGAAAAATTGATTGCCGAGTTGCTTCTTTGTGTTGCCTTTGAACGAACTAACAAAAGATCCTGTGAAATCGTGGACAGAATTATCGGTCCATCGAATCGGGAAGAGTTCATTGTTAGGAATCTTTATAAAGTTGTTATAAATAAGTCAGTAACGTTTATTGATGACAACTTACGTATAGTAATAACTATTACCATGCATTTACGTTTAGCACAGAGAGAATGTATTAAGAAATTCGTGCTTAGAATCTGTGAGTTGTACATTACAGTATGAAATAACAGATTGAAGTACTTTAACACTAAACTTCCAGACGAGTCAAAATGAGCCATTCCTGATTTCTTCGTTTCGTAATTATTATAATAACAACAGATGTTTTGGAGCTTCTATAGAGAAATTTTGAAGTCAATTTAACTGCTTCGTTTTGGTGTTAAAAGATTTCTTTCTTTCGCAATTGTTAAATAAATAACAGACGCGTCTCTAGGAAATTATTCAAGAAATTAATTTAGCGATACGTAAACTGAATTGTAAATCAATCGAAGTCTCGATAGATGCACTTTTGGAGCTTTCATAGAGGAATTTCGAAGTCAGTTTAACTTGATAGTTTTATTGTTAAAGAATTCCATAAAATATATTTTGTACATGGTTCTATACAATTTTCAACAATCCTGAAACCTAACCTCGCTTCGACGGTTGCTATGCAAATGCACCTACGCTAGCTGTTAAGGTGTCAGGAAGGAAAAAAATTAATTATGGCACCAAAAGCAAGATGTCAGCCGTCACCTAGTGACCCTACCGTGCCAACCGGAGCCAGGCACAGTTTATAGATTACCTGGCGTATCCGGTGCAGTTACTATAGTCAGGAAAACGGTGTTCCACCTGTGTGTCAGCTCCTGCAGGCGTCTCAAGGGCTGTATCCAAGGGAGTCGATCACGGTTAGCCGCGCAGCGAAGTACTCTCTGTCCACTTGATAGTGAAAAATGGGAAAATC
The DNA here is from genome assembly GCF_051020985.1 of Nomia melanderi. Lineage (NCBI taxonomy): Eukaryota > Metazoa > Arthropoda > Insecta > Hymenoptera > Halictidae > Nomia > Nomia melanderi. The sequence continues at coordinate 828,137 of NC_135001.1, read as the reverse complement.
CTCGTCCCAAAGGATACCTCAAAACACTCGACAGAGATCCCACTCGGGAGTCGGTTGATAACAGCGAGTAGTCGGTTCATAGAAGAAGACGAATCGTCGAGAGTGGACGGACGATACGGGAACGGGTTAACCCTTGAACACATCGTTTTATAAATACGAAGCATTTTGAAACTTACAGTTCATTATAGTTCTGCTATAGGATTACAGGAAAATCGGCTTTAACAAATCTATTTTATTTCTTTGTATTTTTGTTCGTTTGAGGAAAGTGTGTTTCGGAAGCCATTTGTTGTCAGATGGTTGTAGTGTGTGTAGAATATATATAATTGAGTATAGTATTTTTTTAAATACGAAGGACTTTGGAACTTCTAGTTCATGCGCCACAGGATCATAAAAGTATCATTATTAACAAATCTATTTTATTTCTTTGTATTTGTTTTCATTTGAAAAAAGTGTTTCAAGAATCATTTGTTATCAGATGGTTATAGTGTGTGGAATATATACAGTTGAGTAGATCATTTTTCTAAATACTACGAAGAATTTTGGAACTTCTAGTTCATACGTCACAGGATCATAAAAAAATCAGTATTAACAAATCTATTTTATTTCTTTGTATTTGTTGTCATTTGAAAAAAGTGTTTCAAGAATTATTTGTTATCCGATGGCCATGGTACGGGCAAAATGCACACACAAACAAACATCGACCTCGTTGCTATGAAAATACCTGAACCGGTTGTAACTCTACGCTGTTCGCATTTCGCGCAGATCAAACCTTCCCATTTCGATCATTCACGCTTCGTTTTTGAATGTTCAATTCTAGGCCGATGTCGAATTTAACATTGCCTTACCGCATCGGCTGCAAAATTCTGTGTACTTACACCGCGCGTATTGATACTTTATACTTTCGAGGTGCACAAGTGTCCGAATACACTATGCAACGAGTGTTCATGTGTCCGATGCATTGAGAAACATACGGTGAACGTTGAATAAAGTGATTCAAGCTGTTTTCTTCGAAATCGTAGCGAGTGTCGACTTCAGATTCTTCAAATTAAATGGGACAGGAAGGTGATCATTTAGAAATTTTTCCAGGATGAGTGCTAAGGAGGCAAACGCATCAAATAAGACGCCGATGAATTAGAAAGTGAAAGCCTAAATGAAAGTATAATAGCGTTGAGACCAGTGAAACAAACAATGTTAGATTTACATAGCACGAAGGAATTAGAAAAACAAGTAACAAAAAGAAGTACTGTAAAATCAATTTCAAAATTTATCGGATGTTGAAGAATTAGAAGAGATCGCTCTCGCAAGTTGTCCATTAGAGGAACATGAAAGGTTGCAAATACAGCAAAAAGAATAGTCGAAATGAAATTCATCAGATACCACGGCTATGATAAGAGATAAATGTGTGTTGCATCCCGTAACACCGCAACTCTTTCATCGAATTTCACGGGGTCGTAAATCTCGCCGCGCTAGCTCGCGATAATGAATTTGGGACAAGGACTTGTAAATGATATCGCAAATTTGATCGGAAATGAGGAATCAACTCTTCTACTGTAGTATATCTCACGTAGGTAATTGAGCAAGAATATCGGCAAATAATAACGAATAATAATAGTAATAGTAATAGTAATAATAATAATAATAATAATAATAATAATAATAATAATAATAATAATAATAATAATAATAATAATAATAATAATAATAATAATAATAATAATAATAATAATAATAATAATAATAATAATAATAATAATAATAATAATAATAATAATAATAATAATAATAATAATAATAATAATAATAATAATAATAATAATAATAATAATAATAATAATAATAATAATAATAATAATAATAATAATAATAATAATAATAATAATAATAATAATAATAATAATAATAATAATAATAATAATAATAATAATAATAATAATAATAATAATAATAATAATAATAATAATAATAATAATAATAATAATAATAATAATAATAATAATAATAATAATAATAATAATGAATATCTCACAAAAATATACATATGAGATATTCATTATTATTTTTATTATTATCATCAATATTCATATGGTTCCATAATGATATCTCACACAAAGATATCTCTACAGGAAAAAATTTACGAGTGTAGATCCGATAATCTTATTGTTAATTGAAAACCAATATGTTCATCTGATCCAATTCAACGATTCGTATAACATTACAAAATCAGCAAGCAGCGTACGATTAATTAGTTCGCAATAAAAATTTCTACGTATCTCAGAAATGAATAATTTTCTGATACGGATGATTTAGTTGTATTGTTTATAGTGAGCGACTTAACTTAAATGGTACGCTCACGAAAACCGTTCGATTTGATTTGTAATATTTTTGATATAGTCGACGATTATTTTGTAGAAATTCAAGGAGATTTATTTAAATAGAATACCCTGTATATGCCTACATACACGTGTATCGTAATCCTAAGCACAAAGCACACATCGTTCGTCAATGGATTGCATGCAATACTCCCAATTCCTTAAAAAGAGCATCTCGAAGTTTGTGTACAAATCCGATAAATCACGTATAAAACGAGCCGGATAAAAAAATTATAAAACACAGTGTAACATTGAGCTTGCAGTGAAAAAGGTCCGTTTAGAAGAATGAACAAAGCGAGTAGAAAAGTACACAAGTTGGTTCATTCGATGCTATAATACGTGAAAAAACTTTTAGAAGGAACAAAGGGTAGTTCAGTTTTCATTTTTTGCAAGTAATATTAGTCTGATGTGTCAATACTTAATCTCAATATTATTATTATTATTATTATTTTCTATGTCTATTTATATTATATTTATTTATTTTGGTACTGTTTGTTATACATTAAACCAGAATGCATTTATGATAGATATGACAAAAAATTTGATCTATAACTCAATGTTTTTAATAAATACTTGCATCTGAATACATTGTCAGTTTGCCAGGACTATAGTCGTGTTTATTTATGTATCAGTAAAAGCAATTAATTTGTTTTTTTCTCGGTGGTAGCATTTTATGTTGTAGTGCTAACAATATTTTTGCAACGATAAATGGGATATTGAAAACAAGTGTCCTAATTGATTCTAAAACGATGAAATAATTGACTAATTGTGTTAGTGATTCTAATAGCACGAATTAAACAGTATGCTATCAGGGATGAATTCTAAGATATTACAGAGTATTCATAAAAATTGGTGAAACACAAAAAAAACACATTATTTGATATAAAAAAACGCAATTAAACAGATTCGGTACGATCTACCTAGTCCTCCTGTCTCGACTTGACCATGGAATACTGAAATACCCAAGATAAAGCTACAAACAAAAGAAGGTCAGAAAGTACATATTACTTGAGAAGATAAAATACCCTCTTCATACATTCAGCCAGCCCCAAGGCACTTACATAATTTAACTCGCGAGTGTCAGCTATTAACACGTTCCGTGCCACGGAAATTTCGCTCATATTTTATTACCTGCTTATGAACTGTATTGACTTTTTCAATAAAATACTAACTTATATTCAAGTTTTTGAATATAGTTTTTCAATGTGTCCCTTAAAATTAGAACTACCAAGCACTTAAACCGTCTTTTCAAGATTTCTTTATAAAATATAAAAGTTATAAGCGTGAATTTATTTATAAATAATTTCTTTATAAATAAAAATCTATAAGCGTGAATTTATTAAGATTTCAATTAGTCTATATTTCAGTTTAAGTATTCCTAAATCAACTTCTTTAATCATTTCTTAAAGAAGTGTCTACTTTCACAGTAATTGTAAAAGAAATTAGAAATTGGTCACTTCAACCCTGGTAGTTCCAGTGTTAAAAATATTTCCTCACAAAAATTCCGCGTACACCATAAACGGCACGGAACGCTTTAAGAGCACTAAGCGAAACATCTAATTCGCCCAACGCTCCATGTAAAGCAGTCCATCGCGTTGTCGCTGAACAAAAGAATCATAAAACACGATTGCGAATCCGATTATCCGAGATTAGTCCGCGTCGTTGAACGGGGGAATACGTATTTTAAGGGATAAAGAGGGATGTCTGAATGGGTGGTGCCTGCTCCTGTCGAGGACGCGATAGCCAGGTGAACGCTGGCTCGATCCTTGACCGTGTGATTAGTCAAGCGAGCAACGAGGACCAATGTCTGCTGTACCGGCTGGCCAATTACAAGAAGAGCGGCGAGTTGATAGAGTCATACAATCGAGGCGGCCAGGCTCAAGTCGAAAAGCTGATACGGGAACAATTCGGCGTCTTGATGTACGCGGATGGTAAAGGTCAGGTGATCAACCGTGCCGAGTACCTGCGCTGGAAGTTCCGTGACCAAGAGCAGGTCGTGCTGCCTATAGAGGCTTCCCTGTCGAGGTTCGATCCTTTGGCGCAATGGAATGATCACGAGGCGTGCTGGCAGATGCAATATAGAGGCTCGCTTGGAGAGACTCTGCTACATGTTCTGATTATATGCGACACGAGGATACACACACGAATCGCGCGTATCTTGCTCAAGTGCTTCCCCCAATTGGCGATCGACGTCGTCGAAGGAGAAGAGTACCTCGGTGCCAGCGCCCTTCATCTTGCCATCGCGTACAACAACAACGAGCTGGTCCAAGACCTCGTCGAAGCTGGTGCCATTATTTCGCAGCGGGCCATCGGCAGCTTCTTCCTTCCCAGGGATCAGCAGAGAATGAATCCCGCGAAGAATACGGATTACGAGGGATTAGCGTATTTAGGGGAGTATCCTCTGGCGTGGGCCGCTTGCTGCGCAAACGAGAGTGTCTACAATTTACTGCTCGATTCCGGCGCGGATCCTGACGAGCAAGACTCCTTTGGGAACATGATTCTTCATATGGTGGTGGTTTGCGACAAACTGGTATGTACCTGCGAACTCGTTGCTCCACGGTTTAGATTGATTTTGTGGAATTTTGTTTAATCTTGGATGGGTTGATTCTTTGAGGATGAAGATTCTTTGAAACATAACCTTCAGCAGATGAAGCTGAATTGTATGTTAATTGTTTATGTAATATGAATAAGGGAACGTGCTAGGCTCTTGCTGTTTGAGTAATTTAATCATTTGTTGGCGAACTGATCTTCGTAATATGAAGATTTTATTTCGCTGGATGTCGACGTTTGTCTGTAGAGTTGAGCCTTGATGTTCAAATTTAAACTTGAATTTTGTTTTATTACCTTCTGTTGTTTCACAGTCAAAGTCTTCATTTATAGATAAGCATACGAAATGGAACGAGGGATGATTCAATTAATTTTTATTCAAATTTCGTTTTAGATGTTAATTTCGGAGTTACAAGCTTATATCACAATGTTACCGCGACGACAACGAAGTGCAAAGGGTTAATGCAATTATATTTATTTATTATAGTAGATTATTTAATAGCATCAAATCGTTTATATAGAATTTCGATGTAGCCATTAATATCAACTGTCGATGAAACAAGGTCAATCTTTTCATTCCATGTCCAAGTAATGCATGCAACGTGCACCAAGTTTGAAGGAGTCAAACTAACGATGAATTTCCAATATCAATCTTGAAAACATACACGTACCTACGTAAGAGAAACAATACAGTGTGTCCAAATTCACACGGGAGACCTCTTGGCAGTGGATACTACACACGAAAGCAATTAAAAACAGTTCATACACAACCTCCTTTTTTAATTATAACAGGTTTTATATTAGCACAGTAATCGAACCAATTCCTTCAGTCTCTACTAGTCAATCTCACTATCTATAGAACCTTGATTTTCTACTTAATAAATACCTTATTAGTGGCTCCACCTTTTAATCTTATAAAGCTGTTCACATAAAAAGTTCATTTTGCATGCATCTTGTAGAGGTAAACAGAAACTCGTTATAGCTCGAAAACAAGGTCTAATAGAACATGTCTGCGTTTAAACCGCTGAGCGATTTTATATTTCTATTGAAACTTTTGTTTCTCGTTGTACGTATATAGAAAATATTAAACAAACGAAAATCTAGAAAATTTCAAAACAATTTAGAGAACCAACTAAGATGTGCAACGTAGAACATAAATATAGATTTCCAAAAATGAAATGAAAGATAAACAAATATCATGAATTAAGAATCGAGAGTTAATTACATTGAATCGTAGTATAACAATAAAATTTTATTCATTCTGTATTTGTCACCAAAGTGACCCGTGAAATCATTTAGATTGACTAGGCCTGGTTTAAAGGAACTGTTTTTACTGTTTCCTCGTGCAGCGTCCATTTTCAAACGGTCTATTGTCCGGTATGATCTATATCTGAAAAAGAACGTTCTAGATTTGCGATGCAAGCTATTAACACTTTGACTGCCATGTAAACACTCATCAAAACTTCCATATACTCGAAGAGCAGTTCTCTTCATTAACTAGAAACTGAAAAGTCAAGATTCTCCTTAACCCCTTTTCCTACAACAACGAATGAGACTGGTGGTGAAGATTTTCAACATGATTCAACAAATATATATTACTCAGTGTATTCGAATTCAAAGTAAACATTATTTCTCTGTAATCAATTATTATACCTAAAAGGAAATATAGGCATAACACATGCTTAGAATTTTTCTTTTTTTCCAATAAATTATTAATGACAAAGTAGCCATATCTTTATGTCTCATATATCCGACAAAATTCGGTTTGTTCGATGAGTCATCGAGAAAACGAGTGTCCAAATTTCTGTGAAAAACAGTGTCACCGGAATTCAGGTGACACGGCGGTCAAAGTGTTAAACCGAAGACAATCGAGTATAAATGAATTGGGTGTACCATACCACGCACAGGATATGTTTGGGTATGCTCTCCGCCATCCGAAGCTTCCTGCTCGCAATGGAATAGCGAACGCCGCTGGGCTGACCCCGTTGACGCTCGCCTGCCAGCTGGGCCGTGCGGAGGTCTTTCGGGAGATGCTGGAGCTGTCTGCACGGGAATTCTGGCGCTACAGTAATATCACCTGCTCCGCGTACCCCCTCAATGCACTCGACACGCTGTTACCCGACGGCAGAACAAGTACGTCGTAATGCTAATCGAATTACACGGTTTTGAGAATCGTCGGCTGCGATTCGTCGTTCAGGAGCACGCTGAAGTGGCCACTCACTTTGTGACGTGCCTTCGTAGAATTGTCAGAACTCGACGCCGAATCGTTCTTAAGTAGCTGCGAAGTGGCCCCGCTGGTGCTATATAGAAAATCGACCCCGTTTCCTCTAATCTACATCGATACCTTGATGTTTTTCATTTTAACATATTACTGGGAGTTGAATCATCGGATTTTAACAATTCACTGTTATGGAAAACACGAGCGTTTTATGTGTTACTCCTTTGTAGTAAAGATAAAAAGGAAGAATTGTTAATTATTTGCTATCATAATTCCTGTGTTATATTGCTATCTAGTTGTTTATGCTGCTAGAGATTATTATTTCACGTTAGTTGCAGTGGTAACACGCGTATAGACACTGTGGAACTGCGGAACTGTCCTCTTTTTTTTAATTCCTTCTTTATGCTTGTACAATATATAATCCTTAAGCCATCCCCCAGTTTATGAAAAGGATACGAACATTTTAAAACAAAGGCTACAAGTTTTCTGGAGCGGCACCACCATTTAATTTTAGCTCCGAATCGCCACTGGTTAGTTGTCCTGTGAATTATGATTGTTTTTCAAGTCATTTCGAAGCTGTTCCATGAGATCAGGGTGGCAGCGACGGTATTAACTGCCAACGTTTATTGACTGGAATTTTCTTGAACCAGTGCTTACCTACCCAGTGAATTAAATCAGTATGTACTGGTTAATTTTTGAAAAACTGAATGGTGCGGATGGTGATTTTCAGTGAAGTCAACTTATATCACTATATATAAAGAAAGTCAAATATATTGTTATGTGATATATTTTAAATAGATAATCAATTTCAATGAAATTTAATATTTTTTTAAATACTGTGCCAATTAGTAAAGTTACGTACATAAATGTCTTTATATAAAAACGAGATTTCTCGTTGCCAGTATGCAATACGTTAACAGTATGATTAATGTTTTTGTTCATATATTGGTAATCGTATTATGAGCTTTTCGTACAAAATATTTTGAAGTTATTCTCTTCTACAGTGAATCGAAGCAATGCGTTGCAGGTATTAGTAACGTATTTTTATTACGAAAATTTCAACACGTATAAATAAATTATTCCGTATAATATAAATTTTTCGCGATTATCAGTTTTGAATTCAGAAAAATAATTATCTTTACAAGTAAATAATTTTATTTGTTTTAAAAGTTAATTAATGATTCGTTAGTTTGTGTTTAATTAATGATTAGTTTATTTGTTCGATTTAATATAATATTAACACTGAAAATAATTATTTTTCAGTAATGCAGTTCTGTTTTTTAATAACATCTTTCATAAATAACGAACGTTAACTGTTTCGCACAGTGTATTCCTTTGTTCTCCAGTGCATAACGTAATTTTCTGAAATTACAGCGTGAAAATGCTTACGCGCCGAGTCCATCTCTACAACTATTCCTGACTGACATAAAGGGTCTATTCAAGCGAACACGTGCTGCAAACTTTATTAATAAGTTTCAACACATTCTACAGTGTTTCAAAACTATAAACTCCAATTTAATTAGACGACAAGGCTCATAACAAGGGAATAGAAGTTAAATTAAATCCTTAGTTTGGAAGCTGATTTTTCTTCAGCTCTCTATTCTTGACAAAATGATCTTGAAATTCTGAACAATCGTTTTCTATTTACTAACGCTGGAACTATCGTTCCAGTCAAAATGACTGGTTTTGTTCTGTTTGTTTCGTAATTATTGATACCGTGAAAGCATTGAATATTCAAAATCATTTCGAAAATAAATAGTTTATATTTATTGCACTTGAATACTATAAATAATATAAGAAGAAACTGAAAATAATCTGTTGTTACAATTTTTATATGGATTACACATCACTGTAATTACCACGTGAAAAAAAATAATTCTATATGTATACTCTCATTTTTCTAACTATTTTATAATAAGTGAAGTACAACAAACATTTATATTTTTACTATATTATATTTTATTTATATTACCACCAGCTTACTGAACTAAAAATTTCAGTAACATTATTCTTCAATGCCACTTTCAACACGCAAGTGTAAATAAATCATTTCCTTTAAATATTCCATATTAGTGAAACAATGTATTTCTATCTTGGTATAATTGGTAAATCCTCAAAGCTATTCTTCAGTCTTCCTAAGGTTCATGCTCGCACTACTACTGTTACGTTACACGCATCCAATAAGATTAAGCGGTGCGTGAAAAATATTCCAACTCCCCTATCTGCGGTTTTATAATCACACATTAACAATTTTCTTAACACGCCCGTAAAATGTCCTGAATCCATTATTCATTCCAATTTGCATTTCTACCTTATCATCGAAGACTATTTTTAAATACTTCTTAGACTCCTAATTGCTTTGACATTTCTCGAATATTTCTCCTACACTTTCCTCACGACAGGTATATATATAAAGTAGCCATTTATTATCAAACCACAATTCTCTTTTACCCAAAACGTTCACCCCAATCGAAACATGTCCTAAATGGCTAAGAACCAGTAGAAATACGTCACGCATCCAGACCATTTTAACAAGTTAAGCGTCACGAAAATCTTGACCGTTTTTCCGTAGAGTTATTTTTTTGTAGTAAAAGAAAGCAGGAGCAATTATTAATTACTTGGCGTAACAATCCTCGCATTACACTATTATCAACTTAGTTACATTATTAACCATTTTTATTCGACATCGGTTATCTTGTATGTTACGATTGTTTTCAAGTCATTCGGAAACGTCGGTCATCGGTGATTAACATGGGGTTTCACGTATTAAATACTTCTTATACTCCTAATTGCTTTAACATTTTTCAAATATTTTTCCTCCATTTTCCTGGCCACACGTCTATACACAAAGTAGCCATTTATTATCAATTCACGATTCCCTTTTACACAGAACGCTCGTCCCAATCGAATCATGTCCCAAATGGCTAGGAACCAGCAGGCACACGACGTCACGCATCCAGACCATCGGCGTGACGAAATTCGCCGTGCTATCGAACGGAAAAGTTCATATCCCGCCTAATTTCCATGAAATTCGTCTTCGATAGAGACGCACCGCGTCAGCCTACCGCCTCTCCGCGATCTGCATATAAAGAGCGTGGCAGTCGGACTTCTGCCAAATTGTATCGAAGTTTCATCCAGCCTCGAACTGGTGTAAAATGGGTCTGCCGCGGTTTCCAACCTAGGAGCCGTCAAAATTTTCAATAAAAAATTAACGTTCATACCATTACATCTACAAATAAACTTCATATCGTAACGTAACAATACAAATTCACTGAAGCAATGTTTATTTTGTAATAATGTTATTATTATTTAAAACGTGTCTATAATACTATATCTATTAACACGTCCGCTGCCAACGTTTATTTCGCTGACAGTCTCCTCGATTATAATATTTTCTTCAATCCAATAAATCTGAACAAAATATCAGAAAAATAAAACTGAACCGAGTCATCGAGTTCCGAAATATAATATCGTAGTTTGTAATTTCTAATAACAATATCTATAGAATTAATTCCATTTTCAATATGTAATATATATTATGTAAAATTACGTTTGGTAGTGAACGTGTTAACCCTTTGCACTCGACAATATTCTTCAAACATTCATTATTTTCCGACGAAATATTACCACTATCTGCAACTTACATAAAGAAAATCTTACACAAACTATATCGCAGAATTGTTTTATTTCTAGTTTTATGTATCGATACCTTATTCAACATTTTATATTGAATTTTTATTCTATAATTTCTCTGCGTTCAATCAAACGACTCTCAGTCGCATCTCGAGTGCAAAGGATTAAAAGCTAAGGAAGCACAGGAAGAAGAATTTTTCTAGAGAGTTATACTACGATACATACAGGTTGGAAACCGCTGCTCCACCGTATACACCTGTATACCTATATACATCTCGACACTCGCACACACAGTGAATACGTATAGGACACTATCGACGAGTTTTCTAGACGTTTCGGTGATTCATAGAATGCTGGATGCCCGGAAGATTGCGCAGGAGGTGGGAATAGTGCCGGGCCCATGGGGTGGAGGGGGGGCTAAGAACGAAGACAAGGGAAAGCGGGTCGTTGCAGGATGCAATTACGGCCATTTAACGAAGTTTCGAGATTAGCCGCCGACGCGGAGTTGGGTGCTCGCGTTTCATTTAGTTTCGGAATCCATTATCCCTTCACCGTCCTCCCCTCGGCGTCCTTCTCCGCCTGTCCTGTCGCTTTCCCCCTCCAGCGTGGCATTCTACGCGGCTACCAAGCTACCTGGCATCTTTGCCGCGGCGTGAATGTCATCCGATGGCTTCAGCGATGGTCCAGGACGGCTCAGGAGATGAGACGAACCAAGTGACGCGGGCAAGGCAAGCCTGAGCGGAGTAACTCCGCTACCAGTATATCAGACGAGCTGAACTTTCGGCTTACTCCTTCCTACGGGTACGCTTAATTACTCTAAGCCAAGGCCAGCCATTCGGGGTCCATCAGTTAGTTGGCCAACCTGTTCGCCACCCGGGCAAACCAGTCGGACATTCGAGTCTGGACCTCTCTTTGCTTCTCTTCGTTTTATCTTGGCTGCGTTATTTTTTTCTTTCGTGAGACGAGAAAGGTTGGAACGGGAGACTCGCGGGGAAATGAGTTTAACACTATGACTGTCACGAAAAACTTCAGCGTTTTATGTATCACTTATTCCTTTGTAGTAAAAATAAGAAGAAACAATTATCAACTATTCGGTACACAATTATTAGATTACACTATGATCAACTTATTCACGTTATTAAACATTTTCATTCAACGCCAGTTACCTTACTAATTATTATTGTTTTCAAGTAATTTGGAAGCTCCGGTCATCGGTGACCACCGCGGCAGTCAACGTATTAACCTCTTTAAGGATGGCGCGTGTGTAATTTTTATCGATACTAGTCTCATTTTTCTAACAATTTTATAATAAGTGAATTATAAGAAAAATTTATGTTCTCATTAAAATTTTTAATTGTAGTATATTGCCACTGGTTTGCTGAAGTAAACACTTCAGTAGCATTATTTTTCAATACCACTTTCAATACGAACAATAATGGTTACCGAACCGATATAGAACCGATAGAATGTCAACTCTATTCCGGTTCTTCGTGATTAGTTCAGTCGGGATCGTTGTGTAGCAGCTTCGGTTATTTTTAAAGCTTTTCAATCGTCGACTACCACCGAAATGACCGCTATTCTTAAATCAAATCGTACCAATCTGATTTCTAAATAAAACGGCGGGAAATCCGTTAGAAGGGTCGCACTAAGAAAATACAACACTTTTTAAAAGTCGAGTTCTTTGACTTAATCAAAGATATGCAAGCCCTTAAATTTCGATTAGTCGATTTCTAAATAAAATGTTAAATACGTTAAAAGGGTCGCACTAAGAAAATACAACACTTTTTAAAAGTCGAGTTCTTTGACCTAATCAAAGATATGCAAGCCCTTAAATTACCTCAAAATATCTCAATTCAAATATGAAACGATGTATACACCTATTTCATTGAGTGGTAACACTAACAGTTTCGTATTATATATTCTTTCCACGTTAACAATAAGAAATCTAACGATGAGATAAACAAACGAATACCAAGAAAACATAGAAATGAATATTTAAATGACTCCAAGTTAATTGTATTAAGCGAAACTCTGATTTAAACGTTGGAAAATGTCTGTAAACGTTCAGGTCAACGTGATATAGGAGCCCTTCTTAAAGTCTTCCGACATTCTTGGTATACTTTTGCCACTTTTCCTCCGTTTCATCCTTACCTCTGGTATCCTTCCTCAGTCAAAATTATTCAGAGACTTTTTCCTCCGGGCTGCTTTACTTTTTTCTGTTTCCTTTCAAAGAAACACTGCGCTAAGGAGTCTCTCTACTCTTTCCCTTCAAAAAAATCGAAATTTCTTCCTATGTTCTCGTACACTTGTATACTTCAAGTACAGAGTACATAAATGTCCTTACCAAATTAGAAGTTTTAAAGGAGAACGTCTTTTTTACTGTTTAACCGTTTGAGTCCCGAGCAGCGCGATGGCGGTTCTCCGTTGCACTACCTAAAAGTGTCAGTTTATCGGTTCGTAGAATTAGATGAAGCTTGTTTGTTTCTTTTCCTTCTAATTATTCATTCTTATTTTCTTTATTTTATTATTTCTTATATATTACTTATTTCTTAGAACTGGAAAATGAAACGATTAAAATAGTCCAGAGTCTTCTATAGTTCACAAATCTGGAACACATTTTATTTACATCGAATTCGCAGACACGTTCATTCAACACTAAATTAGAACAGAATCGATACTGAACAAAATAATTCATCAACCTACCCGTTTATTCATACCGCTCCAAACCCGTTTAACACTAGAACTACCCAAAATGATCTATCTAAATGACTTTTCTTTCGCAATTATGGAAAAGGCACAGACGATATTTTGAGAGATCATTCAATAAATCGATTCTGACGAATACAAACAACTTGGAAACTCAATAAACGTATCTTTACTAATTTCATAAGGAAACGAAATAATCAATTTCACTGCTCGTTAGTTTCAGTGTCAACCCTTCGCTTGTTTCATTCACAGGTATGCCTCTTTGTCAAGATATTTATCAAATCGTTTATACTATTCTATTGTTTTCAATATCATTAGTAAGAACTATTAATTTAAATGCATTTCAAAGAAAATATCGCAATAATACAGAGTTACCAAGGAAAAAATACAAGAAATTCGGAATGCAAAGGGTTAAACCGTTGGAACCTCGGATATGTTCATTACCCGCCTCCAAGAAGAAACTCGGAAACTGCCGATTTCCCACAGTCAAAGCAAAGAGAATCCTTTGAACAGTCCCGATCGAGATTCCCGGAATCCGTCGAGTCGACGATAATAAAAGATAAGAGCCGTTCGGGAGAATAATATCGCAGGGTGCGGTATCGTCGGTCACGGGGTGAGGAGAGAGAGAAGGAAAAAAATCGAAACGGGCGCTCACCGTCGCGACAGAATTGGTCAATGAAATTTCTAACGCCCCTTTGTGCCGAGATCCAATGAAAGTCGATCGAGTGTGTGCGTTTATGAGGACAGAGGTTCCTGATATAATCTGCCGCTCTATTACATCGGCCGTCGATCGACTTTTGATATTCCCTGATCGAATTAGCCCGGGGAAAGATAGCTTAAATCGATTACGGGGAATATGGATGGCATTCGCTGCTAAAACGTTAATAATTATCTGAGCACAGCACTTAGGGTTGATTATCAGCGGTAAACGGGCTGGCGGCCAGCGGCCGAAGGCGGATCGTTATTCAATTTCAGTCGGAACGTCCGTTTTTGCGGACTCGCGTTCGCGTCAATCCGGCATTACCGAGAGAAGGGCGCAGAATTGTCAGGGAAAACTTCTCGCTGCTCTGGCCGGGAGTTAGATATAATTACGAGTTGCGGTAACGGCCGCGTATTAGTAAGTCCGCAGCGCGTGGAAAGCTCGGTTTTCCCGCTGACCGGCCAAGAAGTGCGCCGGGTTCAATCGAAGATCGGTCGGAGATCAGTTTTTCCTACGATGGAATGGGAACTTGAGCCGCGAACGTGAATTTCCCTGCAGTTATTTACCCGGGAGTCGAATCGAAAAGAAATTTGCGCGGTTTATTAACCCTTGAACGACCTATCGCTTAGCAGCGGAGCGGAACCCAGATACCGGGTCATTTATGGTGCATTGTAATATGTATTACTTCGAAACTACGGTAATTAGCCGTGTTCAGAAGAACACGCTTCGGTGGTTTTGATAACGGTTGAATAGGGATTGCTGGTTTTGGAAGAACTCTGACGTCGGGAGTACTATTGGTATCTAAGAAAATGCTGTATATTTGTGAGAGTGAATTAAGGGATGAAGAAAGTTTCTCAGTAGAAATATTTGAAGATTTTGTAATGAGATAAAGACGATATTTTGTGAAACTATCTCGACGAGAAATCAGACGTACGTTGAGGAACTATTTTATTTGAATATCTCTCATTTTATATACTATATAAAATCAAGTGGCGAGTGAGTGCAAAGGGTTAATACAAGCGATCTCCAAACTTCAATTATAAACACGAAATGCAAGGATTACTCGAAGATGGCAAGGATTACAGTTTTACACAATGGGGTGTATAAAAAAGTACAATGACAACATTAAATTAGCTAGATGGTTATTTATTTCTCTGTTCCTATACTTGTGAATTACGGAATTTATCTCTTTTTACTCTTCTTAGACAAAGTTCATCTACTGCAACGTTCTTAAATCCTTATTTCATGCTCGTCGATTGAGAAACAAGAAAAGAAAAAAGAAAAAACACAAAAGGATGTCATCTTCTCTACCCTAGAGAGACTGAAACAGTAGAAAGATGCCATGAAAAGTAATAATAATAATAGTAATAATAGTTATAAATATTCGAGCTGCTTAGTAGAGTAGAATGCAACACTTTCTTTTCTTCTCTATATTCGGCCTCGATTCCTGTCTATACTCGGAACATTGAAATGTCCGAGAAATATGAAAAAAAAAACCATCGGCGAAACCTGTAACGGTGTCATCCGTATTGATTGTCGAAGTTTGTTCGGCCGACTTCGCCGTGAAATATTAAGGATTCGTTTCGGGGCTTTCGGAAAGTTGCGCCGATCAATTCGATTTTCCAGTCGCAGACGCTCGGGATGGCACCGCGACAAATACCAAGGCGACGGGTCCTGGTCGATCATGTGCTCAGACTCTTTAATCACCCGGCGAGCCAAGCAAAGCTGCTTTCATGGTGACTTAAAGCGTCACGGAAGTTAGCGGTTCCGTTAGATATTTTCAAGGAAACATTTTAACGGACCGCGCGTCTCTGTTGTCAATCTCCATTCTTCTCTCTCCGGTCTGCGGCGGCATTGATGGAAACTTCCCCGACAGCTTTTGCCCGGAAAATTGAATTTCAGATATGCAAGCAAAATTGCAACGAATAATGCACAATTCCCGTCGAACCGTCCAAAAACTTCCATTCGATTCTGTCTTTCCGAACGACCCGGTGTTCGAGCCTCCTTCTCATCATGCCCTTCGATCCCTTGTAACCGTCTAACGACGCGACTGATGATTATTTGCCCTTTGCACTCGGAAGTTTGTCATTAGGAATATTTTTATATTTTCTGATGAGACGAACACGACGTCTTTTGGATCTAAGTCAAAGAGATCTCGAGAAAAGCTATTTTATTTTGATCATACTGACGCATTCTGCAAAATGGAATGTTATATATAATATTTTATAGGTTTCTTATATCGAATTAAGTGGTGAGTCACCTCTCGACTGCAAAGGGTTAATATAAAACTTTTCGAAATTTTAATAATCGTTTTCTCAGTTTCATCATTTGCCCTCGATTGAATTTTGGACATGTCCTATAGTTAACTTTATATTCATCATTGCAAAAGTCGGAAAGTGAATTCTGAATACATGACTAAACTTGTAAAGTAATTCTAAGTTAACATATTGCATACTGGTAACGAGAAATCTCGTATTTATATAAAGACACTTAGCTATGCATCTTTACTAATTACCACAATATAACGTAACAATATATCTAATTTTCTATGTACAGTGAGATAAATTGATCCGTATCATTAATCGGTACCCAACACAATTCCATCGATCATTCCTACATCTCCAAGTTGGAACACGTTAGCCGATCAACGTTTCGCCGAAAATCGCGCGCGTGCGGGTGGCACGTATGATTTTCATCCCTTTCGCCCGCGTGAATTGTGCTCCATCGCGGGCCGTGGAGCAACGGCCGAACTTCATCCCGTTTTACATTAGTCATACTTTCTAAAACCCTTTAGTACCCGCGTTTATGGGTCCAGCAAAATTCAAACACCGCATCGAACTAACATTAGCTGACTTCGGCTCGCTCGCCGGCAAGTTTGGCAACCGGATTAACGATTCCCCGGAATTCTTCGTGCGCGGAAGTTACCGGAAAGTTTTATCTTCACATGCAAGAAAGTTTAGCGTCGCACGTGGCGCGGTTACAGAAAAACCTTCGAGAACGGATCTACCGCATTTAATATATATCTATATACATATATATCTATATATACCTATATATACAGGGTGTCCCGCGATTACATGTAAAAATGAGTCGAAAAATAGAATAAAATTTATCCCTGCGAGTCTTCGTTTTCAAGAAAATCGAGATCGAAAATTTACTCGGTATCTGTACACTCGGTACATGGCGACTTTGTGCATCTCACTATACACTCTTGTTTTGATTCTTATTTGTATTTAAAGACATAGCAATGATAAAGTGCGAATACCGCTCTTAATACAAACGCGAAGCGGCACTAAAACTGCCCTCTCACGCTCCCAGTGCGAGAATCATATCCGTGTACTCACTATTCGAATAAGCTGCCATATTGAGAAACTGGTAGATGCTGAATAATTATACCGCTAATAGAACAGCACGAACGATAAACTATCAACCGAGGTCATTACTATGTCTTTGAATACAAATAAGAATCAAAACAAGAGTGTATAGTCAGATGCACAAAGTCGACATGTACCGAGTGTACACGTATCAAGTAAATTTTTGATCTCGATTTTCTCGAAAACGAAGGCTCGCAGGAACAAATTTTATTCCTTCTTTTCGGTTCATTTTTACATGTAGAATGACCTCCTACTTGATTGACCATGAGTCGCGGAACACCCCGTATATATACCTATATATATATATATATAGCACGTCGGCCACGCTAATGCAAAACCCATAATTATCGCAGCGTTAGAACCCCCAAAGTGATGTTCCATTAACCGTAAATGGTCCTCTACGAATTTCTATTTCAGACTGGAACTCCGCGCTATTTATCATTCTCAACGGTACGAAGGAGGAGCACTTGAACATGCTGGACGGTGGTATTATTCAGCGATTACTCGAGGAAAAATGGAAGACCTTCGCGCGGGTAAGTGCGTCCACGTGACAATATTCTCGCTCGTTTCTTCCATGGCATTTTTCACGGGTTTACCTCGCACCCGCTATTTTTCTGCCGCCCCTGGACCTACGGGAGCCTATCATTTTCAAATCCACCACAAAATTATTGGTGTCATAGGTGAGATTCTCTGTTCGAAATGCGTTTTGTTTTTATGGTGTACGGTGCGACCGGTTCTGGACGCCGTGAAATTTGACTCTTCGCGTAAGGGAAATTAGAGGTTACCTATGTGTTGATAAGTAGATCTTGGTATACAGTGATTTTTAGTTTGAAGTTAGACATTTTGTGCGAGTGAATTGTGTTTCATTTTTTATGTAACGTTGGAATCGAAATGCGAAATATATATTGTAGTTTAAACTTTGAGGAGGAAGATTATTTGGAATATGGTGAACTTTCAGCAGATGGAGCTGAATTATATATCAATTGCTTAACTTCTTGCAGTTGAGAAGTGACCCATAGTCACCACTTGATTCGAAAATGTTAAAGTTTGATATTTAACATTAATCTTTCTGTAATGCATCAATATGGGGAATATTGAAATGAAAGCTTTGTTCTTTGGTTCATGTGTTCTTTAAGTAAGTTTCTAAACTATCGCCCCGATCCCATTAGAAAATGTGGAATATTTCCAGCGAGAAACTCTCGAGTGCAAAGAGTTCAGTAATAGAAAAGAAGGAAGCTGATCTCTTGCTGTTTGAGTAATTAAATCATTTGTTTGCAACTTAGTCTTCCAAATACGAACATTCGACATTCGTTCGCAAAGGGTTAAAGATGCACTAAATATAATCTTTCTATGAACAGAATGATTGGTTCTATCGATCAATAACGAAAATATTTTGATATCACATTTAATATCTATTTTCCGACGAGTTCAACATTTATGCTTTAAATTTAAACTATTCAAGATATGAACCCTTACTCGGTAGATGTGTTTCATCATTTAATTTGACCCAGCAAATTACAATATTCAAAATTTAATACTCAACTTTATATAATCCATCAACACATGGAACATCGAAATAAAATACTCCTGTTCCTCATTTTACAAGATATTTAGGTTAATATTTACTGAACAGTATAATTCCCATCGTTAGTAATGACCTACTTCCAGCATGACAATCCCTGGATTCCGTTTCTGTAGAACGTCTCATCTTCGGAAACTCGGGACGACATTATCGGACGGAACTTCCCTAATGCATTGTTCTTCAGAAACCAGAATCGATTGAATCCCACGAAATTAATAATAACAAAAACGACGAAAGCAAGCACGACCAAATGTTATCGACTGATGCGTTAGAACATTGAAATTGATCTACTTAATAGTTCGATCGCCTGCGGTTGACGCTGAACCGTGATTTATACGCGCGATATTAATTGGCAGGTGTCAGCGGTCCTCGTTCGAGTATGCATCGTGCTGAATAAGAAGAGCAGACGAAAAATTTTCGTAGTGGGCGTTCATCAGTCCCGCACGCATTTCGAATTATTCCGGTGATTATTGCGTGACGTCGAGTAGACGTCGAGTGACTGCGAGCGATTGTCGTCGCGCGCTGCACTCAACCGTACCAATGGCGACGCCAGAGATTCCCGATGACGTCGAATAAACGCGTGATTTATTTCGGCTTCGTTCCGCCGCCGCGCGAGCTACGGTATCGGTAATCTATAAATCGAAGAACGTTAATGCAGATACTGATTTTCGAGAATTCATTCACGGCAAAGTTCAGGTCTAATCGAAATTTCCATTAATCGAGGAACCTGCTAATGTCCGAGATGGAACGATGTATTTTCTTAACACTAGAACTATAGAGAATTTAATGCAATTAACCGTTTGCGGACGAAGATTCTTTGAAATATGCGAAACTTCTAACAGGTGAAGTTAAATTATATATCAGTTGCTTAACTCGTTTGCCTCGTGAGCGCATATATGCGCGCCACCGTTGTGTAATTTGTATATCGCAAAAAAAAAGGAACGATGCGTTTTATGAGTGCAATGATTACCATGTGTCTATACAGGTTTTTACTTTCTTATACGTTTTGAACCATTTTTATCTTGATGCAATTGAAACGTTTGTGGCCGTGAGAACAAATTTTCCACTTTGTCGTACGATGCAAATGGGTTAACACTATTTCTACCGAAGGTGTCAATTTCGAAAATTTAACTCAAAATGACTTTCTCAGCTGAATTTTGGACATTTCCTATAGTTAACCTCTTAGGCACGGCAGAATTTTGCGCAGGGCTGTTTCTCTGTACGGCAGAGTTCAACACGAATTACGTGTAAACGATACAGCACTACAATGTGTGACAGACAATGCTGTTCTCTACGCGAGTACATTGGAACGAAGTTTTTAATGATTAAATTATAATTTTTCTTAAAGATATGATACACATAATTTAACTTTAACAATTTACTTTAATAATTAATAATACAATTGGGTATGATATATTTTAAAGCGCGGTAGGACACATAAACCTACGTCACAATCTTCACACTCATAGCGCGATCTTCGTCTTATATCGTTCTTTGAACATACGATACAATTTCGTAACGCTGTTTTAGATGTTTTGGACTTACAATACGATGGAAGATGTTTTGCGGATAGTCTAAATGGGTAATCGCGAAAGCCACTATAGTGGCGCGTCGTGCCTAAGAGGTTAATTTTATAATTGCTAGTGAAGAAGTCGGAAAGTCAATTGAGAATATACGACTAAACTCGGAAAATAATTTTAAGTTCAAAATTCGAGAGGTGTTCTTTGACAGTTTCGGTAGAAATAGTGTTAATTAATAGAGAAAAGAAACTATGTGCTGATTTCTTACTGTTTGAATGATTAATCCACGTGTTTGAGATTTAGTCTTCTAAATATAAAAGTTTCGCACTGAAATGTAGATATTCGTTTATAAAAGAGTAATATGTAATTCCTATGAAAATTGTAACAATAGATTATTCTCTGCCTCTTTGTAGCAGTTACAACTGGTCGATTATTTAATGAATCGTATCAAGAGAGACAGATATTTTGAAACGGATAAATCACATTTTAACTGATTCAGAGGGATACAGAAACGGTGCGAAACAAAACAAAACTGTTATCGATTGATAGAACAAACAACGAATATTCCGAAGTTCACGCATTTTTTAATGTTTCCGACAGTCTGCAATAAACATTTCATTTTTATATATTCAATCGTACTAGGTATTGTCTATACAAGCTTCTAAACAGTACTATTGGTAATACGCATCGCAAATATTACAGATTTCACAGAAACTAGAATAATGGAAGCATTCATTCGATTGAAAAGACTCTCTACAACGAGAATCGAGTAAGAATTGATAGTCATTAATCACGAATGTCTGTTTGCTATTTGAAAAATTTGCACACGCCATAACTGTGTAAAGACCTCTCAGTCTAACGATCGCTGGTAGAACACACTTGATCTGAATGGAACTATGGCGGCGCATCGAATAATCTTTTATGCAAATCAACGACAGGATGTTGCAGCGCGATTCGGGTAAATTGTGATGGATCTACCCCCGGTTCACTTTGTGTACAAAGTTTGTTTCGCAAATGAAAAAATCTCTTTCCGGCAAGGTAACTGAGAGAGATTGTTGTTGCAGGCTTTATTAGTTCCTACAGGAGAGCTGTCACATGCATAACACGTGGGCTTTGTTCACCTGGTTCTACTGCAGAAAGTTCTTGCAGACAGCACTCTTAATCCTTCCGAAACTGAATATACTTGCGACCAGCCTGCAGTTTTTATGCATTCCATCTGCGTGTAAACGAGACAGATTACAAATTTAAACTTCGCACAGTAATGATCGATGAAGCTTTCATTCCATTTACGTATGTTGGTGTTTACGCTTACGTGTGCGTTGGCAATTACAAAAGTGGTCCACGTTGGAAATTGAAAAGAGAAAAATTGGATTGGTATGATCACCGATGACCGGAGCAAAGAAATTACTAGAGAACAATTATAAGAAGAAAATTGATATTGAATTAAAATGAACTGATGCTAGTACCATTTGGTTTTGTCGCGAGGGAATATCAGTAAATATGAAAATATTCGATTACTCCCATCATATGTCATTTCGGTGAGACAAGAAAAATATATGAATGTGATGGATTGGCTGCTGCACCTTTCATTGATTTGTCAGAAATGTTTTAAAGCTCTGAAAAGTAATAAATGAAAAATCGAAGGAGAAATAGAAAAAGCGAAAGGTAATTCGTCACAGTTTTAATTATTACTTTTCAGAGCGTTAATAATGTAATAATAATAATAATAAAATGATGAAAGTTTCAACAATTTGACAATAAAAATAAGATAAACAGATAATATTATTTGTTTATCTTGTTATTAAACCTATTTTGCGATATAAGAATCAAGTAGAGATTAATAGCCCTTGATCTCCATGAATGTTGTTTTCTATTAGAAAAATTTGCAACACGGTCCACTGAGAATCATGTGTATGTAGTGCACTGAAATAGAGTGGAACATTATAACAGTGTAGTATCGATGACATATTCCACTGGTAGTACTATAATCACGGCCACGTTGAAACCGCATATAAGCGTCAAATGACCAATTACGGGATGATATTGTACACTGAGATTAGCTCGGTTTTAGTATAATTAATCACGATGCCCATTTGATGGTACCACATCATTAAAACGACTTACTCTCTCTCTCTCTATATATATATATATAATTTAGAACAGAAAATAAAAGGAGAATTAGGAGATTAAAAAAGGGTATCAAATTATTGAATTAAACTTTATTAAACTGTACCTACATCATGTACTTCGTGTTACGATTATCTGCCACTTGTCAGAGTATTCATTTACTTGTATCACTTATTTTTGTATCACGATACAATTCCACAGTTGAAAAATAGCGAGAGAAGTTTCTGGTTGATCGAACAAGTATAACTCACAAGGAAAGTGCATGCTGCATTTTAGATTGAGTGAACAGTCTCGTCGTTTTTCGGGTGAATGATTGATAATATCTTTTCAATAACTGCAAAAAGAAGAAATCAGGAATGTGTGATTTTGACCTGTTGGGTAGTTCATAATAACTACCCAAATTCTATCTCTCTTAACCAAGCTCATAATACAGAGACGTGCAGAGTTGTGAGCTTCTTATTTCAATTCTCGAAAATTGTTAAGGCAAAACCAGTATCACACGAAATTGTTGTGTTCCAAATTATACGGAGATCATTATAAGTATAATTTCACAATGTCATTTTGATCGACGTATTCCTACACTGAAACGGTAAGAGATTAAATAGTATGAATTTATTCTACCATAAATCGTTTGAGCTTCCTTTATTCATTATTCTATCCCATAATAATAGAATCTATTTGAAAAATATCTTGACGAAGGGGCACGTCTGTGAATAAAACTGATGTCGAGTCATGCTCGACATAGGTAAAGGATTAAAGAGCATGCCAAGTATGAAGAGCGCTACAGTCGTGTGAAAACGATGGTTTTCTAATTAAGGTTACTTCGATTGAAATTCTCGAGAGACTTTCACTGACTGGCGGGGTCGTAACCAAAATTCATGAGAGATTTTCGCTCGCGAGTACGGTCGTCGAATTTGCCGAAGAATTACGGTCGTACCAGGTATCAAGCCACAGGCTATGGGTCGGTGGGAATAGTTGTGTAAGCGTGCGGTACAATAGCAGCCGTTTTGACGTGGAGGAATAACACTTCATCTACATCGCTCGGAACGGTTCGGAGCGGGAGGGGAACTGACATAGGCCATGTTTCTTCTATTTGAGTTGTCCCTACATCCTGTCGTTGCCCTAAAACACTGCACACGAACGCGTATCAACTGATATTTACAATATACGTGGAACGAAAGCGTTTGAAATGGTAAGGAATAAATGATCATTAACACGTTGACTGCCACGAAAAACATGAGCGTTTTACGTCCCACTCACACCTTTGTAACAAAGATAAATAGGAAGAATTATTAATTATTTGCTACCTCAATTCTTACGTTACAATATTATTTAGTTATAGCGAAAGCGTTTGAAATCGTAAGGAATAAATTATCTGAATTTTAGTCTTCTCGCAATTAATACCTACAATGTAAGAAATGACCGTACTGTAATCAATTACATATTTTGCTTCTAATTTCGGTCCTGACTTCACGGGAAATGAAGTTGGTCGAAATAAAGTGTAGTTTTTAGTTTCGCTAATGCAATTATATTACTTTTCTGTGTTTGCCGAGCTCACTGCAAGAAAATATCTCTTAACTTACAGAGGTCGTTGAAAAACATAATGCACCCATGATTTTGCAAACTCTTCAACAAATAGAAAATATACGTGTAGTGTAGAGAAAGCTAATAACAAAAACACGCTTCAAGAAAACCAGGAAAGAACTTTTTCTATTGGAGTTCTTAATTAATAGTAGCATTTCAATAAAATAAAAATTCCTTTGGATGCCACGTAAAACTTCGATTTTATGTTTTGAACGTTTATGTGTGAAGCGGAAAACTACGACCGAGTTTATACTTCGCAAAATTATTAGGCTAAGGTTACTGTTAGTAGTTTTATTCGCTTCTACACGCAAATATCCATGATTCTCAAGCGAACAAACACTCATTTAATCCTTTACACTCGGGAATCTTTCATTAGAAATATTCAACATTTTCCAAAGAGTCACAGACGACATTCTTTGTTAAGAAACAAAGTTGTTATTTCAATATTCCACGCATTCGTGCATTGTACGAACCGTAACGCGTTGAACTTCGCACGATTTCATTTAACAGAACACACAAAATGGAAAAAAAACATAACATTAAATCATTTGATTGAATTGCATTATTAATATCGCACGTTCATCTAGCTGATCTTAGCTAGCATTATTTATAATACACAAATCTTTTCAAATAATCATTTAAGTGAGTGCACTACTGTAATTCGATTTAAATTAGTCATCGGTGACCTCCATGGCATTCGACGTATTAATATTGTTTATAAGACTCTATAATTTCGGTATATCAAATGAAATAATAAGTGAGAGTTATCTCTCGAGTGCAAAGAACAAAAAAAAAGAATATCAAAAGGTGAAGGTCTAAACAACATTATTTCCTTTCCAATAAAAGTTGCAGTTCTTGAAGCGACTGATCATCCTAGTGTTCCACCTAGCCTCATTGTCTCTGGCCGTGTACATGAGGCCCAGCAATATGGCCGCCATTGTCCTGAAATGGCCGGAAGAAATAACGGAAGCTGTTCGTACAATATCGGAGTGCATCACCATCGTAGGCGTGTTGAGCTACATTCTGGTGCAACTAGGCGGCGAGATCATCAACATCGGTCTGCTGTCGTTCATGAAACAGTTGGTATGTACTGATCCTGTTCCTACTCCGCGGACCTATCCGTGAAAGTTGCGATCACGAAATGATACCCCGCTCGTTCCGTGGCCTCTCGACATTCGATCTCCGATTACCGCCGAGAGGAATAATTTCGAATCGAAGACAAGTTAAGCAAACCATCGACTCGTGAACTAGAGCAAGGGATTACCAGTAGGAACAGAAAGAAACCTGAATGGCTCACTTGTCAAATCGATTAGCTCCGTAAAAGGAAAAGCGGTGGGAAGTGATGCGATAGGTGTACAATGATTTTCAGAGTTTTGCTTTGCATTGAGAGTTAAATGATTATTTTGAAACGTATTTTATTTTGTTATTATAGGTGTACAATTTGGGGATTTTCAAAATTTAGCTTTGAATGGAGAATTAAATGATTATTTTAGAACGTGTTTTAATTTTTTATTATAGGTGTACAATGATTTTCAGAGCTTTGCTTTGAATTGGGAGTTAAATGATTATTGCGGAACGTATTTTTAGTTTTAACTTTGCAGAGCAGAGCAAATATACAACATGAAAAAATATAATATTCAATTATTTGATTGAATTGCATTATTATTACTGCACGTTCATCTAGCTGAATGTCACTGCATTAGCTACTGTTATTTATAATATAGAAATATTTTCAAGTAATCATCGTTTAATTGAGTGAACTGTAGTGTGCATTCAACGTGTTAAATTGAGAACATAACAGAGGAAATCTGTTCTTCTATAGATGTAATGCACTATATTTTTTATTCGTTTGAGAGTATATAAATTGTTGATATTAAAATAAGTTGAATTACACGCCCTATCCTGTATGGTATACAACCTTCATCCCTCTTTACACCCATGAATATGTAGAATGCTCAGTTTTTGAAACAAGGCATCTGTTGATCGCCTCTTTGTGATTTTGATATTATGTTAAAACAACGGATGTGTGCATTGCATAACAACGGTGATTCTACTTGATGCTTGGTTCATGAATGTGCAATATTCTGCAGCTTAACAATGTTAAAACCACGTGGCACGTTCATCGTTATCGCAACACGGAAAATCACTTACCAAATACGAGCATTATCGAAAAAGATGAATCACAGAATACAATTGACTTTCTATTTTTTTAAATTTTCTCACACTTGTATGTCGACCTTAAAAATAAAATTCTGAGTCACCGAGAAGCCAATGTTAAGTCCAGAAAACATTGAGAAGATTAATCGTTTTTATTTTAACATGTTTAGAAGCTACAAAAAGAAGGGTTTTGTGGAACAAAAGAAGAAACGAGTGAATCGTTCATTGACTAGAGAGAATATTATTTATTATATTAAAATATACAAAAATCAGGAAATATGGAGAACTGTGTCTAGCTTCTTCTCATTATACGTTGTCAAACTGTGCTCCATGTCTCCTTGCTGCATTTGCCTCATCAGTTCGTCGAAGGCGTGAAAAAATATCGTTTGCGGACAGTACGCGGCTCTAATGTTTTGCCAACAATCGAATAATTGACTTTTCAGAGTCACGAACCAGCCAAGCTGATATTTGTGATCAGTAACCTGCTGATACTCGCCTGCATTCCGTGTCGTCTCGCTGGCAACAGGGACGCGGAAGACGCGATACTGGTAGTCGCTGTGCCTGGCTCGTGGTTCCTCCTCATGTTTTTTGCTGGGTAAGTGATACAACTTTGTCCTTACGTTCTGTACACTTTATTTTATTTACATATTGTATCTGCACGCGGATTCGTTTTACGGGAATGAGAATCGCGTAAATACGCTTTATGTATATTATGCAAGGTGTCCCGCGACTCATGGTCAATCAATTAGGAGGACGTTCTACATGTAAAAATGAGCCGAAAAGAAAGAATAACATTTTCTCCTGCGAGTCTTCGTTTTCGAGAAAATCGAGATCGAAAATTTACTCGATACGTGTACACTCGGTACATGTCGACTTTGTGCATCTCACTATACACTCTTGTTGATTCTTATTTGTATTTAACCCTTTGCGGTCCGAAGTGCTCTTGGTTTTTCACTTTGAGGTTCACGTCGACGTTAGTTCATCCAATTGGAGCTTAATATGACGCTCTATTTATTTATTCAAGAATATTTGGGAGTCATTGAGATGTTACCTTTAAATGTTACAATTGTGATACTACAAATAAATATAGAAAAACTTGTTAAAACAGGTAGAGGTTGCAATAAAATAGAATGTCGAGTCTAATTCGACATAGGACTGCTAAGGGTTAAAAACATAGTAATGACCTCGGTTGATAGTTTATCGTTCGTGCTGTTTTATTAGCAGTACAATTATTCAGCATCTAACAGTTTCTCAATATGGCAGCTTATTCGAATAGTGAGTATACAGATATGATTCTCGCACTCGAAGCGTGCGAAGGTAATTTGAGTGCCGCTTCGCGTTTGTATCAAGAGCAGTATCCGCACTTTGTCATTACTATGTCTTTGAATACAAATAAGAATCAAAACAAGAGTGTACAGTGAGATGCACAAAGCCGACATGTACCGAGTAAATTTTCGACTTCGATTTTCTCGAAGACGAAGACTCGCAAGAACAAATTTTATTCTATTTCTTCGACTTAGTTTTACACGTAGAATGACCACCTAATCGGTTGACCATGAGTGGCGGGACACCCTGTGTATACTAATAGAATTTTCTGTAGAAAAGACAACCAAGTATTGGTGTTACGTTGTCGTAACAAGCACAGACGGAATGACACACGGCGAGATGTTCGTGTGAAAAACACACTTTGTTGTAACTTCACGGATTTTGAGGACTTTCGTACGAAGTTCGGTTTCGTGAGGTTTGTGAAAGTTGCGCGTTTGTGGAGTTCTGTCTGAGTAGTGTCTTATTTTATGTGTTATTTTATCTAAGCTTGGGTTTTGCAGGATTGGTCAATTGCAGTTTTGGGTGGAGGAAAGTTGTGTTTTGTCATTGGTGGTGGTTGTATCCGTTTTGTGTCTTAGACTGGGAAATTTTGAAAAACCTAGGTTCGTTTCGTCATCGTCGTGACTTAGAACTATTTATTTTCGGACAATTATTACAAAGTTATCTATATATACATTAGATAATCATTAAAATAATTATTAAAATTATATAATTATTCAAGAAATCATCCCAAGTCGCTACGCTAAGCACTCAGCACGTCTCTTCGATTAGTTTACGATTCGAGACGAGTAAATCATATGTAACAGTAGTAAAGAAACCCGGCCCAGTTTTAAAAGCACGGTAAGTCCAATTAATCAGTCCTTCAACGTCAGTCCCTCTTTCTCTGTTTCCACTAAAAAACAAGTGTATCGCTCAACTGGTTCACCTTTACTTGGTAGCCAGTTACTCGACCGGTTACGCTAGCAAAGACGCCAGTACGTTTAATTACTTTCATGCACATCAATCCTCAATATTTTCTAGCGTAATCCAACTATTCGTCCAGCAGATAAGTCACTTTGCGGGTGGCTCGCGTGTGTCGAAAACATTTGGCCCGGGTGATCTACATTGTTTATGTTAATGAAAGACGGGGCAGAAATAGGCGCCGCTATAATTTCCACGGAACATTCGAACGGTGGCGGTGAATGGAGCAACAAGAAGAAAGACATTTATAATCGGGGCCGAAAGATGGAGCCTCCAGATTTCAAACCTCTTTTTACGTGATTTACGCGGAGATAATGCCGGCTATTTCGCATTATCATACACGCCTCTCTTGGCAATCGTTTTTCCCGGCGCCGCGTCCTTCCCGCGGCCACTTTTCTGCAGGCATTACCGCAGAACTTCCAGCTTCCCCTCTTCTCTCGCCCTTCCCGGCGACTTCTTCCCACCGTTTCTACAATTTTTAAGGCGACGTGACCGACCGCTCTTTCACTCGCCCCTTAACGTCGCTTTGAGGAACGTTCGCCGAGTTCAAAAAAGACGGCAACGCGTTGTCACTATTCCTGAATCTCTTCGTTTAGCCCGCGAGGAAACCGCGTTTCGACCTCCACCGTTTTATCATTTAATTACCGAGTCACTCTCGACGGATTGTATTAATATCTTTTAATGCCGACGATTTTCCTTCGCATTTAACAGCCGGCCCGAGGGAACCGGCGAATCTGGGGTATCTCAGCGCTTGATGCACGCGCGAGCCATTTAAGCGAATAAATGGTTTTCAATCGTTCGAATGCTCGGTTTCGACGTTCCGTCGTCGTTTACCTTTGAATGCCGATGAAAATCGCCGCTGTCTACACGAATGTAGCATTTTTCTGATTGTATCGTTATCGGGGAAAGCGTCTGATGTTTTTAGCGACGGTTTGCATTGAGTTAAACTCGAGTACCGCCGGTTGCACTGAACCTGATGCTTGTGACGTCATAGGGGCGGAGACAGTCGCTCCGAGAATCCAATCGCGAGTCCGGAGGCAGCGCTCCCCACTGTTCGTCGCGTGACTCGATTGGTGGGCGTTAGCACCTCGGCCAATCAGGCGTGCGTCATCGAATCTGACCATTCAAACGCGAGTGTCAGGTTCCTTGCAACGGACGGTACACTTGTCCGAATAAATTCAGAGCGTTTTGGAAGATTTAGGTGTTTTATTGAAATATTATGGGTTTGGACTAATTTCGTTTGGAATTCTTAACTTTGTAATTGAGGATTGGAGAAGCAGTTGATGATTGGACGAAGTTAGCCGAATTTCATTCGGATTCATTACCGGAATTAGATGGTTCTAATCAGTTTTCAATCTAGAAGTGAATTTAACTGGCAATTTAATGTCTTTGTACTTTATTATGGCATTTATTGTTGAACTATATGCACGTGATCGTCTTTTGGAGAAAGAAACAAATGTATAATGCGAGAGGGTGGTTAATTTTTTAATTGATTTTTATTTCCTGATCATTGACTTCGAGGGTTGCAGAATATTTTATAAATGTCGATGTATTAATTTAGTCTGATTATTCGATAATTAATTCTCGAGAAGTCGAAACTAAAATTGAAAATAGAATCTAGAATATTGTGAATATTTCACGCCTGAATACATTTTTAAACGATTTGGTCGAAGATATTGATTCCTTCACTGTCGAGGCAGAAATAGCAGCATCAGCAATAAAAAAATCACACGATTTCAATGCACGTATCTCGATTCGTCCAGTATTTATTTGTATTATACGTATAAATCCGTTTTCAGTGGTTTTATTTTTATTTCGCTCATTATTAC
Organism: Nomia melanderi; assembly: GCF_051020985.1. Taxonomy (NCBI): domain Eukaryota; kingdom Metazoa; phylum Arthropoda; class Insecta; order Hymenoptera; family Halictidae; genus Nomia; species Nomia melanderi. The sequence continues at coordinate 797,505 of NC_135001.1, read as the reverse complement.
TGTTATCAATAGTAAATAAACGCATCCGATATGACTGGCAGCGAAACGCAATTTCATAAAATATATAATAATACGGTGATAAAGATATCCGTGAAAAATATAAAAACAACACAAATTACTTTTATCTTGTCTGTACAATTAATTAGAACCCGGATTTGTATAAAAATAGAAAATATTAAGAATATTATTACAAACATCGAATTAAAATTGAAAATAGTGTTTCTAAACTAATGTCATAAACAATCAATACATTTTGGTTGTGCATTTCGTTTTCAAAGTCTTTAACACTAAAACCACCAAGCAATTAAATGGACTTTCCAAAATTCCTCCATAGAACCTTCAAAAATGCATATAACGTTATTTTAATCGATTCTCAATTCATTTTGACTATTGCCAAATCAAATTCTTCAATAATTCCCCAGAGGAACATCTCTCATCTTTATAATAATTGCAAAATGAAGAAATCACGAATGAGTCACTTTGTACCTTATAATAATTTCAGTATTAAGAACACATTAAAAATCCGTGGTCCACCGATGAAGAACAGTGAAACGATTAAAAGTAGATACAAGCATGAATTTTTCCAGTAAAAGTTACCACGAGAGAGGCGACATTATTTATGGAACGACTCGATGCATTGAATTTAGTATCTCGCGCATGTTAAAAGGAATCACGGCGTTATCCGGAGCGCGCCGCGTCGAAAATGTATTTTCTTTAGTGGAGCAATATAGCGTAAAAGCGTCTACATTCCGGCACGTAATTACTGTCCATCAGGACGCCCTTTTGTCTACTGCTTCCCGCTTAAGTACGCGTATAGGGCCTGTAATTCCTCAAAGGCTTTCAAACACTCGGTGCCAGATTTCTTGTCCTCCATAACTGCTGCCGTTGACTTGGCAATAAGCCATCGTTACGTCTCAGATTAATTTCTCGCGAAATTTCGCTGGGGATCGATAGAGGCAAGTTCTGAATCGTTTGTGCTGTACAATTTATTCAGAAAATCCATTTCACATGAAAATTGCTTTTGGAAAGTTAATACTAGAACCACCGAGCAGTCGAATCGACTTCGTTTCATCTTTCTCGTGATACTATAGGAGTATATTCATTGAGATTTTCAATAATTTAGAATTAGAATTAGAAACTGGAATTAGAGATTAACACTAAACCCATCGAGCAGTCGAATCTACGTCGTTTCATCTTTTTCAAGATATTGCACGAGCGTATTCATTAAGATTCTCATTAACTTAGATTTGAATTCGTGCATTAGGAACCGTTCGTATCGTCTCGTTAATCGTGAAAGTATCGTCAAACGTATTATCTCTAAAATAAAACAATAAAAGCTCTTGTAATAGATCTGTCCTGCCTTTTGTCGCAGGTGTGCCAACTTTATTAAAAAATCGTAATTAACACCGAAAGCGTAAAGAGCGTACAGACGCGGACACCGTTGCGACGTGTTCGGTGAACGCGAGCGTAAAGGATCGGCCGCGATCGATTGAATTTCATACCGGTATCGATGCGCAGAAAATTTCAATTAATTCCGTATTTAATTGTATTTGACGGGCTGCAAATTGAGTGATATTGCCGTATGTTCCGAGCCGGCGCATAGTGATCGCATTTAGGATTTACGTCCCTCGGAACGAGCTCCGAGGAACGGTATAGCTTTACCAATTACCGGACGAAGTTTCTGTCAGACCAGGTACAGTTTACAAATCTGAATTACCTTCTCGAATAGTAGACATTCGGTTCATACCTGGCTTGGCTCGCTCCAAAGATTACATCTCGTTAGGCTTGCGAATCTAAACTATGCAGGTTAGCATCTCGAAGGCAGATGAGCCACAATTACGCTCGGTTCTTGTCTCTTTAATTAGAATTCCACGGGCGATGTTTTCATTGTGTCGAATGCGATGTTCGCTCGTCGAGCGATATAAAAGACAGTTTGCGTACGTTTAAAAACGGGGAGAACGAGTTCTGCTTGGTCTTTAACGTACTGTTTCTAAGACAAAGCAATAGCTCGTGTAATAGATGGATTTTGCTTATCGCCACAACAGTTTCAATATTAAGGCTGTTGTTAGTAGTTTTAATTGCGCCTGCGCATTAATAACTGAACTGAGTTTTCCAAGTTTTTCTACGGAAACACCGAGATTAAATCTTTTTATTGATTTACAGTTCAGTTTGCGTACTGCTAAATTCATTTCTCTAATCATTTCTCAGAGACATATCTGTTATCTTTTTAATCATTGCAACAGCAATGGGCGATTTTCACTCGTCTAGTAGTTTTAGCGTTGAGCTAATAGTTTTGTAAAATATAAACTCGTAGCTTTTCGCTAGCTCATTATTTTTAACCCCTTACTATACAATGACGAGTGGGATTCGTGAAGATTTCTAGAGCAATCTAAGAAGAATCAATGTTGCTCATTACCCGCGGATCAAAGGAAACAGCTATTCTGCTATTATCAACGTATTATCTTCAAATGAAGTGTCCACAAGTAGAATGGACAATTTTCTTGCATTTCTTCCAAATCGATAGTAAAATGTTACGTTAGCTTAGTAGCGAAAGTATATAGTACGCCAAGGGGTTAATTCTGGAATAACGATAATAAACAATTCGTTGTGTCTACGAGATATCTAATATCGCAAGCTGGAAGAAGGTGAAACAACGTGGAAAAAATAAGTCGAGGAACAAGAATAAAGTTTTTTCATTTGGGACTCCATTTTCGAGGAAATTGAGTTGGAAAGTTATATCGATACACGCAAGCGTTCGCGATCCTGCGTAAGTGTATGCACCCTCGCCGAATCTTCAGCATTCATTTATTCGGAAATGAAAGCTTATACGATAAAACGTCGCTCTACGTTCTCGATCTAGCTTTTTCATGCAGCATAATCTCTTCCCGATTATTCAACTCGTAGAGTCGAAACATTTTCGAACTCGTTGTTGGTTCTCTCGATAATAAAGTTTTATAATGGCCCCTTCATTTACATGGTACCTTTTTGATTAAATAAACAATAATTATTAGAAGAATTTCAAGAAAATTCCCAGCTGTGCACTGATGTGTCAGAAATGTTTCCGAATTTCTTCAGAATTTTATAGGAACCATTAATACGTTGACTGCCACGATAGTCACCGATGGCCGTAACTTTCTAATTACTCGAAAACAATTATAATTCGTAAGATACCTGGCGTCGAATGAAAATGTTTAATAACGCAAATAACTGGATCATAGTGTAACCTAATAATCGTGTACTGAATAATTGATAATTATTATCGTGTTAACCCTTTGGGTGCCGAATACTTCTAGCCGAAAAGTTCTGTGTGGACGGAATATTTCGTTGCTCAATCGAGGATTGATAAATTATGTTTATTCATATAATCAATTAAGTTGTAATTAAATTGTTCTTGTGATTCCTAAGTTTCAACAAATTGAATGATGCCAAGAAACGCGTGTATACATATCAACACGTTCACTGCCACGTCGGTCACCGATGGACCTTGAGCTTCCGAATTACTTGACAATAATTACAATTTATCAGATAACTAACGTCGAATGGAAATATTTAATATTTATATAACTGTTCCTCTTTATCTCTGCTACAAAAGAAGAAGCGATACATAAAACTCTGAAGGTTTTCGTGGCAGTCGACGCGTTAATCGTGTTAAGTGCTCGGTAGTTCTAGTGTTAAACAACAACAGAAGTTTCACTTTGTTTCTTAACCCACGCGAAGCTGATTAGAATATTTTCCGTTGATTAAGAGTAATAGATGAAAATATAACGAAATTCTTCGATCCGAACCGCTACACGTCTGCCGAGCTCATTTGCGTACGACGCGCCGTCCGCGATTCGAATTGAATTTAACTCTGCTTGAATTTCATTAAACGGCGATTTCGTTGGTAAATCGAATAATCAACGGACACAAATAACGGCAGCATCGATGGACAATATGATACCGTTGATAATGAGAGTAACTGCATCTCCTTTACCGGCGTTTCGTTGTTAACTTGTTTGGCCGTCCCGATGAATCGCGAGTCGATAATAGAGAAGATAAAATAAACATGCGTATTACGCGCAGTCTCCACTCATAGAAGCGATGAATGAAACGGAATATACATAGGTCGTTCAGATTTTTAACTTAATACAATTCTGTCTGCAACAAGACAATCACTATACATGCAATATTTGCTGTTATAAATATTAAACATTACTCCTGTCAATATTGCAAGCGACAGAGAATATTTTATTTGCATAAACAATATTTTTACTACACGACTTGCAATAAATAAAACAATGAACCTAAATGAAATCGCGAGCAGAATGTGTACATTCTAATGTATCCATCTCAAACTTCATTAAAGCACTGTTGATCGATCGAACGTCCTGTTATTCAACAAATTCGCGTCATCCAACTTTAGTTACAATATATCGAAGCACATGAAACAGTATTTTCCAAAATGAAACCGTATCATCATAAAATATTTTCGAAATAACTCATATTTACATAAACCAATTTCCACGTGACATTGCATGCTTCCAACTCCTATTGTCCCGGATTTCCAATAATCATCAACAAATAATCAAATAAAAACCTTTTCAATACCCGTGCATCGGTTTCGTGATTCTCAAATTCTTTATCCCGAAAAATGATCTACCTCCCCGCGAAACTGAGAACTCGCGAGAGCATAATGAGCGAGTACGCACGAAGAAATGTAATGTTCTAATTAGTAAAATTTTTGCATAGTCGTTTTGGTTATCCGAAACCTTTCATTAATGAGCAACAGAATCAGATTTCATGTATTCGCCGACACAGAGTTCCTTTTTATTCCGTTCCGCCGTCGAGTCCGGCATAATGAAATTACCGAAACGTTATTAAAAGCGAAGTAGTCCATCTGAAAATGACTTCGATCGGTCGCGCGGCGTTTGACAAAAACTCTGGCGAGCACTTGAAGCTTTAATTGAGAAAATGATTCACGCGCAACAAGTTCACGCTTCCCAATGGGCTTCGAGCCGCGTTCGAATGACCCGATGAAAGAAGAAGAAGATGAATAGCATCGCGATCATCCAGCAAATTGCGGAATCTAACGGTGATTGTGAGTCATTAGCTGGCAGGCTGCGAGCCGAGCGCTAGACGCGTCCATAATACGGGATCCGGCTGACAGTAAACAGCGGGGATCGATATCTATTGCGCGACGCACGGGTACCTTTGAAAGGAACACGATACTTCATCGATATCATCGTGGCAGTAACGTTCCGCCATTGTTCGAGCCACGCGTCGTCAAAGATCAAAAGTCTCCGCGGAACTCGATGTGAAGGGGGCGGGAACAATGCGTCGAGGTTCATCAGACATTCGTGGTGCTCCTATTTGGAAACGAAGTACTAGCTGTGCGTTACTCGCGTTAGTCAAACGTATGTTCAGCTCTATACTTTATAACTTTCGTCTAAATCATTTGATTGTACCACTCACACTTTCAAAGTTATCGAGTTTCGCCCAGAAAACAGCTATTCGGCCGCACCATGAACAAAATCCCAAAATTCGACTATTGAAATGACAAAAACTAATGGTTAACAATGTGTCACTAACCAATCCCTACTATAGAAAACGTGAAGTGGGCGGGAACAATGCGTCGAGCTTCATCAGACATTCATTTAATTGATCGGACGATACGAGAACTGATATAAAGTTAAACGAGCAAACTGTTCGTCTTTTAAACGTTTCTCAATGTTCGTCTTTTCTTCGATTTCTATTCCCTCTACGAGGAATCGATCGTCTGTTTACTTTGATTTTGTAAATTGTTCGGCTTTTTACTTTAGAAACAAGTGATAGAAACAGGTTTTCGGTTATCGTTCTATCGATTTTATAAACATTACATCGAAGTAATGAATTGTTTTTATTCAAAACTATTCTGTGAGATCCTAGAATCATTCTAATTTAACTGAAAGCTGAACGTTTTCGTTGCGAATTCGCTGTGTTTTCATGTTTAGTAGTTAATTATGGAAACTAGTAACTCTTGAAACTTAGAAATGTTTGTTCTCATACTTTTTTTCAAGTGATTACAGATAAATCACTGGAACCGCTCGGTAATTCTACCGTTAAAATGTCCTCCATCGTCGACGACTACAAAGAACGAATGCTTTCCTGCCTCGTAGTCGCAGAATAGTTTGCTTTCCTACGATGAAGTACCGAAAGCTTTAATTTATGGTACCCTAAAGTGTGTATGTCGCTTTGCCTTCCTGGGTATCGCAGTGACGAAAACCAAACGTCCGCATGAAAGCTCTACCATTCGCATTCTGTTACGTGTACAATGACCCACGAAATTATTTGCACACCTACAGTTGCAACGTTTGATAGACGAAGTGTGTACTGCAAACTAATTTCTTCGATACAATATTCTAATGCTTATTATCGATAATTATTGTATGAAATAATTATGCTCTCGTGAACTGTAAACATTAATATTTCATTATCTTCAACCAATTGTACGGAAAAGATTTCACGTTATAATGGAAAAGGTTTTTAATTACTGAAATATGGAAATTAAAAATGTTAATCCAACCGGAAGTCAATTCGAATGAAACGTAATTTGCAAAATATTAACACGACAATCATCCGAGAATCGATGAAGGTTTAATGTAAATACATTTCCCACAATGCCAACGAATTCGCAGATAAAAGCAATTGAAACGACCAAACATTTAATCGTGGGAATAAAAGATACGAATCGTCAATGATAATCACTCGAGCGAAATGTTGCGTAACCTTTCTATTAAAAAGTTCATTTGTTTACAGCAGTACAGTAATCTACAACAGGTGATATAAAATAAAAACGTCCATTGTATTTCATTTGTTTGTATGATATTTAATCCACCAACACCATCGACGCAGCAAATAAAATTCTAATTTATCTGAGATCTGCGATTGTCGATAATAAAAATGTAAATTCACAGTCAACCGATCGCGGACGCGTTTTAACGCGTTGTTATCGGGCCAGCATTGTTCTATCTCTATCTGATTGTTTTCACAGCGCTATTCGGTTAACCGGTCCATTCATAACTATGGTCTACAGCATGATAACCGGGGATATGTTGACCTTCGGGATAATTTACATGGTGGTGCTGTTCGGATTCTGCCAGTCGTTTTACTTTTTGTACAAAGGATTCCCCGGAGTGAAATCGTCCCTTTATCATTCCTATCACTCAACTTGGATGGCACTTTTCCAGATAACCCTCGGCGATTATAACGTAAGCACCTAATAAATCAACGTTCTATTGCTGGACACTATGCATTTACAGTGATGCTCGCTTAAATTTCATAGAAATCTACTCTGCTTAAATTTCACAGAAATCTGCTCGGCTTAAATTTCACTGAAATTTGCTCTGCTTAATTCCATTGTACCATTCCTGATCTATTCTTACTGTTCACTGTTTTGAGCTCAGTGTAACTAAATGTGATTCTAGTAGAGAGGGACACAATATAAATATAACGAGGGGAAAAGAGATAGATAGGTTGAAGAGATGTAGAAATATGCGATGAAGAACATTTCAGTTGCAGTCATTTTAATCTTACGTTCTTCATTGTAGTACTGATGGAATGTGGAGATTCTGCTGATTAAAATGAGTCCAAACACGACATAAATCGGACTAGTTTAGTCGATTTCATGGAAACGAAGCTTTAATTTTGATAATTACGTTAAGTCGATGAAACTAGTCCGATTCCCATCGTGTTTGGACTCATTTTAATCACGGCAGTCTCAGAAATTCACTGGCGGCACATTTGAAAAGGCCACTACATTTTAATGCTGAAATTTTCGTCGTTACATGTTCATATTCGACTCATCATCTCAATTAACACTAAAACTACCAATCAAATTAAAATGACCTATTCCCGATTTCTTCCTTCCGTAATCACTAAATATATAACAGATATTTCTCAGAAATTATTTAAGAAATTGATTTAGCAATATTCCAAAGACAATCCAACCGCTCAGTAGTTTTACTCTCAATCTAACATATTCATTCACTCTTTACATTCTTAACACGTTGACCGTCACGGTCGTCACCGGTGACCGGAGCTTCCAAATTGCTTGAAAACAATTACAACAAGAAAACTGATATTGAATCAAAATATTTAGTAACATCAGAAGGTATATAACAGTGTAATATGAGTACTCTAATACCAAAACATTAATAATTATTTCTAACACTATTTTCCTCTATCATAAAGGAATAAATCTTTCTATAAGAGAACGCTCGAAATTCTCGTGGCAGTCAAGGTATTAACTAAAACCAGATACAACATCTTCCAGAAATGGTCAATATTTTCAATTGCCCGCCAACAAATCCCGCGTGTTCGCATTGCACACTTCGAATGCCAGTCGCACACTTCGACGGGAAAGCAAACGCTCGTATTTTACGCTCTGAATTCCATGAGGCTCCAAAAACACATCCATTCCCCGCGCGCATGCTTTCGCACTGTTCCCAGCCGTCGTACTTCACAATACGAGTATAAAAACCTGCCAAATTAATTCCAAGTCTCGCTAAACGTGTACGCGGAACGCAGATATCCGTTCCGTTTGTTCGCGCGGTAAAAAGATTGTAAAAAGGAGCGGCCCGCTTGTCGCTCGCGCGCCAAGTAAGTGCAGGACACTCCCGAAATCGTAATATTATTTCACGAACGTGCAATTTCACGGAGGAAAAAACTATTTCGAACGCGTCGCAAACCTGCCAACGTACGCGTTCGACGTGCGCGTCGCGATCGTAAATATCGTCCGGACGATAAATTCGCGAGCGTTTTGTAGGGCAGGTTATAATTGTTAAATAAACCGCTCGGTAATGGCAAAGTGTAAATTTCCAACAAACCGCTTCTCGTCGGACGATTTCGCATACACGTGCGATCGAACCGGAGCACGGATCTGCATGAATCTTGAATTTCAATCACGCACCGCTTGTCCTGTTGTCCGGCGTGGACCTTTCGCCTCGATTCGTCGTTTTGTTTCTCTGCTATAAAAATTAACCCTTTGCACTCGATTTATTTTCAGCGTTGATGGCTGGAAACTTCTATTTATCTTTCGGGGAATGAATTGAAGTAATTCGTAGCTGTGGAATTCGACGTTTTGCGTTGACTTTGTTTATTGTTATCGCGAGGGGGTTGAGTTGTTATAGTGTTCCGAAGTTTGGGGTTTTTGAAACTGTTTCTAGCGTGGTGTACGTGGTTTAGAGGTAATTACTGGCGAAGTTTTTGCATGAGAGACGACTGCTAAGGGGTAACTTCCTATGGGAATTAATGAAAGTTAAGATTCTATGGAAATTAGTAAAGATTAACTTTCTATGGAAGTTAATGAAAATTAGCTTTCTATACAAATTAATAAGAATTAACTTTTTACTAAAATGTATGAAGATCAACTAAAACGACGTAAGTCAAATCGGGTTTCATTTGTTTCCATATATAATCACATATAACTGCCATACGTTTATTTCTATACAACTTTTGTCTGAATCATTTTTTTCTATCACTCGTGCTTTTGGAGTTATCGAGTGTTGTCCAGAAAAGAGCTATTCCGCTGCACTATGAGCAAAATCCCAAAATTCAACTATTGAAATAACAAAAGCTGAAGGTTACCAACGTGCTGCTAAGTAGTCGTTACCGCACAAAATGATTTTCACTTCCAAAAGAAACATTTTTCTTGAACAAATGCCGTTTCTCTATGTAAACAACGCTAGAATCGAAACGTAAAGTATCCATTATCACCGAAAACACTTCACAACACCCCCATAACGTAACAAAAACATCACCACAATATGTTCAGCTCTATGCCTTACAACTTTTATGTGAAAAATCTTTCTGTATCACTCATATTTTCGAAGTTATCGAGTTTCGCCCAGAAAACAGCTATTCAGCGATACTATGAACAAAATCACAAAATTCGACTATTGAAATAACAAAAACTGAAGGTTACCCATGTGTCACTAACCCAATCCCTACTATACAAATGATTTTCACTTCAAAAATAAACATTTTGCTTGGACAAATCCCGTTTCTCTTTTTACACAACGTTAGAATCGAAGCGTAAAGTATCCATTGTCACCGAAAAAACTTCGCAACACCCTCATAATGTAACAAAAACGTCACCAGCATATGCTTAGCTGTTTCCCTCACAACTTTCGTCTAAATCATTCGATTGTATCACTCATACTTTCGAAGTTATCGTGTTTCGCCAGAGAAAACGGGCGTTCAACCGCGCCGCGCGCCGTGACAGTGAACGTGTTAAAGATTTAGCGAGCGTTCGCGTGTTGACGCGTGCACCGCCGCGCTGTGCAGTAGTTTCGCGAAATGCTGGGCCCGGTAAAGGTCATTGCTCGGTTTTACAGTCCGTATAACAATCCGGGGAAATGCGTCGAATTAAAAAGTGGAACGCATATCTGGAAATGCATATTTTCGGTTGAAAATCCATCCGTTGGCTCTCCGATGTTTGCACGCTTGCTCCTGACACGATTCATTTTTACCGGTCCGTTGCACTGAGCGCAGTTTGTTTTCTAGATTGATTGCATTCGCCGGGGCCATGCTGATCTTTTCTCCCCTACCGTTTTCAGTACGCCGAGCTAAGCTACACGACCTATCCGAATTTGGCTAAGACGGTGTTCGCTATATTCATGGTGCTGGTCCCGATACTGCTGTTGAACATGTTGATCGCCATGATGGGGAACACTTACGCGCACGTGATCGAGCAGAGCGAGAAAGAGTGGGTGAAACAGGTATTTCAATGTTCCACTAACACTATTCCTACCGACACTCCATGTATACCTATTCCTACCGCGACCAGTCAAATGATTGATCTTTAGCACAACTTATGTATTTTAATGTAGAATGAAGATAATAGCCAATTTGACAATATACAAATATAGTTTCTTTTATTTAAAAGTATATAATTTACATTTTATTCGTTTTCATTTTTTATAAATAAGTTTGTCGATCGTACATTTCCCACACACGTACTTTTTACATTCTAGACAGGTTTTGTCAGTCTTATTGTTTGTGCAATATCTTATTTGGCATGATTTCCGTTCGCGTAAACCTGTACTTGTATTTGTGACGAGTGTTGCTTGATTTTCTTTGCCTAACTCTAGTTCCTGTTGATATTCAATGGCAAGTTCTTCTGCCAATTGAAATAAAAATTCCTGCCTCGAAATTTCTTCTCCCGTGGATTCTTTACATAAAATCCATGCATTTATTCCGGCTAAATCTAGGATGTAGAAAAATACCTGTAAAGGCCATCTCCGACATTTAGATTTTACCGATTTTACCGAGGCCGATAGGCGAGCGAGAACTGTAAACACTTGGAAGTACCGTAAAGCAGTCCCTGAAAGGCACTTTCTGGCTAAAATCATACCACAACTGCATTACCTTTCGTTTGTAACGACTTTACAGTATCGGAATTGAGTTTTTGAAAGAATACTATTACAAAAAGATATAAATCGTTCTACCGGTCGAATGACCAGTCGTGGTAGGTAAGACAGACTACAAATTTTCTTCAGGAAATAAACAAGAAAAAGGAGTGAATATTGAAAAATGTTTTATACGTATATTTTAGGAAAAGTCGTGAAGTATAAAGGCGATTCAACTACGTTGTCTATAGGAAATTCTAATAAAAATTTTAAAAACAGTCATTTGACTGGTCGCGGTAGGAATAGTGTTAACATGTTGACTGCCGCGAAAAACTTGAGGGTTTTATGTATCGTTTATTCTTTTGTAGCAAAGATGGAAAGGAACGATTACTTCTTTTTTGGTATTGCGATCATTAGGTTACATTATTCTCTCTTTATTTACACTATTGAACATTGTCATTCGACGTTAGTTGTCTGACAAATTATAATTGTTTTCAAGTAATTTGAAAGCTCCGGTCATCGGTGACCACCGTGGCAGTTAACGTGTTAACTTCTTCAATTTTTTTCTATTCACTCTTTATACTACTTAAATACTACTACCTAATGCGGTGACATTCAGCTTGACCAATATGCAATAACAGCTATGCAATTCAATCGAATGATTTAATATTAGATTTCTTCCATTAATACGATTGATATGTAATCCCTATAAATTGTAATGATAGATTACTTTCAGTTTCTTCGAATACTCGTTATAGTGTTCAAGTGAAAATATTTATTTTCGAAATTATTTCGAATATTCAATGTTTCTCGGGTATCAATAATTGCGAAACAGAAAAATTCAAACCAGTCATTTTAACTGGCACGGTGGTTCAGGTATTATTGCATCTGTCCCTCCAGTTATGCTCTACTTTTTAAAATCAAGCAAATCGGTTTTTCTGAATATAATTCAAATGCGAGTGGTTCTATTGTAGGAACTTATTATATTTTTATACTAGAATTTCGAGCAAAAGACAAAGATTACTAATTTGTATATCTATGTAAATAATCTCGTTTAATAATTTAATCCTTTGCAATCGAGAGGTACCTCTCAGTTATCACATGATTTGATACACTAAGACTATGAAGTTGAATATTTAGTATTCTAAACGAAACTTTGTATTGTTATGTGAAACATTTCACTAAAATAGCTCTGCTGCTTAGTTTATCTGTGAATTATCGTTAAATCAGTTTCAAACAATGTCATCTATATCTCGTCGGAAAATGTTGAATATTTCCAGCGAAACATTTTCGAGTGCAAAGGGTTAAAAAATTGCTTTCGAGAGTTCAATAGTTGACAACGATTGAGAAGTAAATATAAAAACGGTTTCAGTGATCAAAATAATCATATTTTTTTTTAGAGAGACTAATTACCTACTAGCTAAAAGAAACATTTTTGCTCGTCAGAGATTTATCCGTGCCATTCTGAACAGGGTAAATATTTTAATGGAGATAATTTATCTTGTATTGTGTCGTACTGAGCCAAATTGCACGCGTATTGTTTGATTTTCACCGAGAAAGCCTCGATAATTCATTGCTGAGGGTTTCACGAGAAATAAAGGAATTTTGAAATTGCATTCGCTGCTGTCGGCTGGATATTTATGTTGTTCGACGCCGTTTTGAACTGTTGGCAGTCATTTGACGTGTCCTTTGATAGTACTCTATCTCGTCCACTCTTGACACGCTTCGTTCATTACCATTGACGAGAGCACAGGCTGCAATGAAAACTGGTTATCTTATCAGAAGCAGTTTTTTTCAGTTGTACTTCTCTCGTGACACGATTTATATTGTCCGAGATTTTCAATGGAATATTAGGTACACCGATATTTTATTTTTCTTGTGTTAAGCGTATTCGAGTGTTCACCGAGAATAAATCTCCGGCGATTTTGTGTACCGTTTGATAAAATCGGTTTTAATTACTTATTACGAGCTTAATTTATATTTACATTTCTTGATATTATAAGGGAAGCGTATTTTGCAATGTGTTTGTAATAATTGAATATTCAAAAATTATGTAAAATATTATTAATATACAAGTTCCTCTTTCCTTATTTCGTTTTACCATTTTGTGCGATTTCTAATATCCATCCATATAATACAAAACATATTTTCCATGTATCACAACGCCAATATTAGGTTCCAAGTCCCCTACTTAAATAAACAAACGATAAGAATGCTTTACTCATTCTTAATACTGCGACGAAGGAATTATCACTAAATTACCATTGCAAATTCCAATATTACTAATTCCTTGATTAGCTACTACACCAACAATCATGACTATACTTTAATTCTCCACAATTCCAATCGAAACCAATATATAACATTTCCAAATAATTATTTTTTAACCTCCTCAATCCCCATTCTTCACCCAATAGTAAATCTCAGTAAATTATCATTTCGAATTCCAATATTACCAATTCCTTGACCAGCCACTATATCAACAATCACGACTATACTTTAATTCTCCACAACATTTCCAAACAATTATTCTAACAATTATAAAAATGATTTCTAACCTCTTCAATCCTTATTCCTCACCCGATAACTTCCATCTAAAATTACGAACATCCTAACGATCTACGTTAGATTTCTCGCTGACAGTGTTTCACATGAGAACGTACGACTATTTCCAGTGGGCGAAAATTGTTGTCTCTTTAGAGCGAGCCGTGTCGCAGAAAGACGCGCAGAACTATCTGCAAGAGTACAGTATCAAACTGGGGCCCGGGGATGATCCGAACAACCCCGCCTCCGAGCAACGCGGTGTTCTAGTTATTAAATGCAAGTCGAAGACCAAGGCGAAACAACGGAAAGGTGCTGTGGCCAATTGGAAGGTGATAGTTTTTATTTCTATACTTTTTTTCATTAACTTTTACGCCCGGCCGAGCAGCGACGTACATAAAAACAGCCAAGTTCTTATGAAGCTAGAATATAGCTGCCGGTATACTTTACCAGTGGCATGTCCAAATTAACACTAGAACTACCAGATGGGTCAGAATGTTCCCGATTTCTTCTTTTATAATTATTGGAAAGGTGCAAATGCTTCTCTGAGAAATCGTTAAAGAATCCGATTTAGTGATATCTGCACTGAAATATAAGCCAATTGAAATCTTAATAAATACACAGTTATAAATTTCGTAAAGAAATTTGGAAAAGTCAGTTTGAGTGCTTGGTAGTTCTAGTGTTAAAAACATAGAACAGTGGGAACACATTGGTAAAAGTTAGGGTGTTTTTGACTTCTGACAAACAAATGAGGGAATCTGTTTGTACCTGTTTTTATCCGAAATGTATTGATCGCTGGGTTGCAGTATTTTGTTCTTGGAATGATCGATTATGTTGCGGTATTCTGTTCGTAGAATCGGTGCCATTTTCATGATATTGTCTATATCAGTAACATTCGAATTCGCATTTTTGGATATAATTATATTTTATAGAATAATGTTGATGATTATTTTTATTTATTTTATTTAGACAGATTTAGATTAGCAGTGTTTGCTGGTGTCTATTTAAATTGTATGATTTCGACTTGCAGCGCGTTGGCAAAGTCACCATAACTGAATTGAGAAAACGTGGTATGACCGGTGAAGAACTGCGGCGAATCATGTGGGGGCGTGCGTCCTTTTCCACACCTGTCAGAATAAGGTAATATCATCCTCATTCATGATAAAGTACAATTAATCCTTTACCTTACGATTTGTTCCGACTCAAACGTTACAAAAGTGATTCAAGTCAAAATTAAAAAAGAAAAAATAACTTTAGCAGTTATTTCGCATCAGATTCTTCTAAACTAAATCAAAATAAAACAAGGAAAATATGGCTTACATTATTTTGATGATTATGGGCGTATGTAAAGTACAATTAACCCTTCACTTTACGATTTGTTCCGACTCAAATGTTATAAAAGTGATCTAAGTCAAAATTAAAAAAAAAAAGTTTCTCAGCCCTTTCACATCACATTATTCTAAACTGAATTAAAACAAAAGAAGAAAAATATGAGTTGGACTGTTTTCTTAATTGTGGGCACATTTAAGGTACAATTAACCCTTTATCTTATAATTAGTTCCGAATCAAATGTTACGAAAGTGGTCTAAGATAAAATTTAAAAGAAATGAGTTTATCAGTTATTTCGCATCACATTATTCTAAACTGAATTAAAACAAAAGAAGAAAAATACAACTTGGACTGTTTTCTTAATTATGGGCATATATACAGTACAATTAGCCTTTATCTTACGATTTGTTCCGACTGGAACGTCCCTTGCTTACGCCATCTATTTTTGTCGCAACTTCGTGGATACAAAGATTATAAGAAATAAAGTGTTACACAGGTTCAGTTAAACTGATTTATGAAAATAACAGACTTATTTTAGAAACGCAAAAATTAGATTTGCCACGGTGATTAAAAATTAATGAGAATAGGAAATGAATATGACGTAATGAGATTGACATAATATCATTACTTTATTTTAGTATATGTTTAAATTACGTTTCGCAGTGAAATGAGAGTACAATTAGGTGAAGAAATAACGCAGAAATAATTCTGTAGATATATTATGAGAATAAAGGTGAAAATATTAATGAGATGTATTGTTCTCTTAATAGGAATATTAAATGTATATTAATGTTTCTGATACAGATATTGACGTTTAATAGGCACATTTAATGGACGTAGAATATTTTAATAACTTGTCGAAATCTAGGACGAAATTTAATTGTATCATATCATAAAGTAGATTCCTGTACGCAAGTAATTTCAATAATCTATTTAAAATCATTATATGTAAAGTATATAAAAGCAATGATTTGAAAATTAACCTGAATAAACCTTTTATTTTTCGATTTCGTGGCAAGCACTCTATTCTTGCATCTTATTATTCAAAAAACAAATATATTCGTTGCTTACTATCTAACAAAATCAATGTCATTTCAATGTCTAGCTGCATTACTTATGCAATTTGAACAATCGCCATTTTAATTCAATAAAGTAAGTCTGGGAAGAGCGAAATCACGTTTATGCGACAGTGACTGATAATCGTCGACTGACAGAAGTCACGTCTGGATGACACATATCGTCGAAACGTTGAGATCGTCACTTTTCATTTGACGGCGTTACGTTTCCATTTCATTCGTTTTATCCTTTGTCTTGAACTCTACGTGTCCATGAACACAGTGTCATAAATTTTCAATTGCCAGCCTTGCCAGTGATGATTCAGACCGTTCCGCATTGAGTGGCTTTATCGCCGCGTAATTGCCTCCTAACTCGTCTGCACTCCTAGCAGCATTAACATTACTAATGACCTGGAAACTTCACTCGGAATACAAAGGAGTCCAAGAACATATAAATCTGTATTATCTACTTGGAAGTATAAGTAATCGATTTACACGTTTATCGGTGACATTGATATTTTCCTTTGAAACTATGTATATATGAAGGTGAAATGATCATTGTAAGGGTTCTCTTAGCATTCGTATTGTTTGCAGAAATGAGTAATTTTCTTTCGAATATTAAATAAATCTTATTGCTACATGACTTATATTATTTTGGAAAGTGGGGAATTTTTACGAGTAGGTTAGGTGTTTATATGGAAAATTGCAACCCCTTGTCCTACGATTTATTTCCTTGTGTTCGGTACAACTACTTTGTTGTTAATAATTGATTGAAAACAGAAAAATTCCAGGTATTTCCTATGTCCATGTTTGCTTTACAGTATAATAATCGATAACAGAAGAGTAATACTTCATTTGAATTTAGAAAAATTCAGCAGTATTTATGCTTGTTGAATTCTGTTTAAAATTCACCATCAGTCTGACACGATATTATAGGACAAGGGGTTAAAGAGAGATATGTGGTAGTGTGAATACACTATATAAATGGTGAATATACCATTTAAGTTGGGGTGAATATATCATTTACAATTTACCGTTAGAAGAATATTTCATCCACCAATGATTACAGTCTGTTTTCCAAGAAACTGTTACTCATGGTGGTAGGGTGTTATTCGTATCTCATGGTTCGTTGGGACTCGTTTCGTTACATAAAACGGCTGGTCAATATGTACAGTGACTACCAAAAGTATTCGCGAAATAACTTTAATTTTATTTATACATTGATTTTTAATACCAAATTTATATTATTAATCCATTGTTCATATATATATATATATATATATATATATATATATATATATATATATATAATTGCTCGGTAAGGTTATTGTTAAAAGTGTACAAATTTGTATCATATTAGCCAAATTTTCTTGTAAATTTGTGTTATCTATATTAGTCAAATTTTCTTGTAAATTTGTACTATCTATATTAGCCAAATTTTCATGTAAATGTGTATTATTCATATTAGCCAAATTTTCTTGCAAATTTTTATTCCCTATATTAATCAAATTTTCTGGTAAATCTGTAATATCCGTATTAGTCAAATTTTCTCGTAAATTTGTATTATCTATATTAACCAAACTTTCTTGTAAATTTGTACTATCTATTATTAGTCAAATTTTCTTGTAAACTTGTACTATTTATATTAGCCAAATTTTCACGTAAATTTGTATTATCTATATTAACCAAACTTTCTTGTAAATTTGTACTACCTATTATATATTAGTCAAATTTTCTTGTAAATGTGTACTATATATATTAGCCAAATTTTCATGTAAATTTGTATTATCCATATTAGCCAAAGCTCTACAAGAAAATTTGGCTTGTGCCAGTCTGTTCTGTCGAACGCTGTAAAGTAATTAAATTCTACTGACCCACAACTGCGAGTTTCGATGCAATACAATAACGATAACTATTGGTTGCACAGTCCAAATATAGATGAACCGCAAGTTTCGGCAGTGACTGCAGGTTTTGGTGGCGCTTTGACTACAGCCTTAGATATGATGGCGTTCGCACACGATATTGACTTGTCCACTGCTACCGAAGGGATACCGACCAATGTTGATGCCAAACAAATGAAACCCAAAGTTTCGAACGATGAACAAATAAATTCTACGTTGAATATGCCGTCGACGAATGTCCAATCTGCGGAGCAGAAACTTATCGTTATTACGAATGAACAACAAATTCATAGCGCCGAAGTTTCTTTGAACAAGAAACCAGCTGAACCTGCCATTCGTGAAATGAATCTGAAAAATTCCGATCGTAAGTAAATTTAATTAATGTGGAAAGTTATTAGTGAACTATGGACTCTGCGTAAACAAAATTTAACTGTGAGATTTTAGTCTAATGGCTCAAGTTATCTGAAAGCGTTAATTCTCATTTATATAAGGAATTAGACGCTCTTCAAGTTAATTTCATATTATTGTTAATTCAATTTTTTAATAAATTGAGTGACAAAATTATTGAAATTTAATATATAAAAAAGTTATTTGGAAGCGTTAATTTTCATTTATATAAGGAATTAGAAGCTCTTCAAGTTTGTTTCATATTATTGTTAATTAAATTTTGTAATAAAAATACTACAACGAATCCTCTGGAATTCAATGCGTCCAAAGGGTTTATTAATTAACAATCTTAAAACGCTTAAATAATATTATTCAAAACATTACGTTCAATTGTATTTTTTCTTGTGATTTTGTTCATCTTTACAAAGTATCCCAGTCAATAAAGACATTGATATATCAGAATTATTGACAAACAGAGTTAAATAGATAAGAAATGCTGTCATACTTTCAAAGAATTAGTCGTAATTGCGTTCAACGTGTTCGTGCTTGAAGGTAAGAAACGTATATCGTGTAAATTATTGAAGATATGCATCTACGTCTATTAAATATAATCTTTATACCAATTAATGAAGGTAGAGCGGAAATTCTAAAAAGCATTTAACCAAAAACATACTTACCCGAATGCCTGGGATCCTATTAATGATATACAAATAATTTATATTGCAACATTGTAACTCTTTGAATTCTATTCGTTTAAAAAGTTTTCAAAGTTTTCAGATAAATAAATTAATCTGTATCAAGTTATACCTTATCTGTGTTCTACACTTTTTTCGTTTCTGTACAAATGCTAATTAATCAATTACAATTTAGACCATGATTAGCAATTATTAATTAAAACATTCAGCGTCTTTAGCTTCTAATATTATTCCAATCTAGCATTATAGATCGTTAATTTCACTATTACACGAACAAAGTATAATAATATACACTCAAAAATTGTTATTTAAATATTGCTTAAATATTATTTAATTAAACAACGATTAGCAACCATTAATTAAAACATTCAACTTCTTTAGCCTCTGGTATTACTCCAAACTAATATTACAAATCGTTAATTTCACTATTACACGAACAAAGTATAATAATATAAACACAAAAATATTTGAATATTATTTAAATATCGTGTGATTACATATTACTTAAATAAATGTCGATACCTCTCACGCGATATAATAGTAATTTCGAAGTGAAACTTCTCTTTATTATTATCTACACTTCGTCAAGCATTAAAACCCTTATCTTACTTTTCTTTTTGTAGAAAACTATAATAATATAAACGCAAAAATTATGTTATTTAAATATCCTGTAATTACATATCGTTTAAATACATGTCGGCAGCTCTCACGCGACATAATAGTAATTTCGAAGAGAAACTTCTCTTTATTATTATCTGCACTTCGTCAAGCATTAAAACCCTTATCTTACATTTATTTTTGTAAAAAACTGTAATAATTATAGTGATCCCGGATGAGCCCCCAAGTTTATAGTGGGGCTACTATTATTATAGATATTGAAAATGTGGATCTTCAGTAAAAAGAGAATTAGGAAACAATATATGTATATGTATTTAATGAGATAAAGAAACAATATGGATAACACGTAAAAATACAACTTAATACCACCAAGGGCAACACACGACTCTCTATCAGGCACAAAAATGTTCTTCTCCGCTGTCTCTCACCAAAATGTCCTTCTCGCAGTCATTCCCAATCGCTTTTAACACACACCCCCATTCGCTCTGTCTTTCTCACCCTTGCACCCTTCTCACTCGCATCTTTCGTCCATAGTCAAAATTCACGCAGTCACGTACACGCTTTTCTCACAGTCCAGTCGCTCAGTTCCAGACACTCTTCCTCGCATTCTTTCAGCCACTCGAGATTTTCTAAACGCAGTCACACTATTTTTCCAATCATCCCGGCGCCGGTCCGTCGCAATACGACCTGGTCGCCCTTACGCACGCACAATAAGCCATTCATCCTACAATACTTTAATCTACGCTAAATATTCTAGATACTACATAATATAAACACAAAAATTATGTTATTTAAATATCGTGTGATTACATATCGTTTAAATAAATGTCGACAGTTCTCACGGGACATAATAGTAATTTCGAAGAGAAACTTCTCTTTATTATTATCATACACTTCGTCAAGCATTGAAACCCTTATCTTACATTTCTTTTTGGAGACGTCCTATTTTCAGTGATTCACGCTATGTAACCCTGCACTTCTATATACCCAGTGAATGAATACACCTACCACTCAGTAATGTATTCCTTATTTTAACAAGCACTGTTCCCGTCGTACGCGAATCATGCATATTTTTCTATCTTTATCTTTGTCCTAGATCCACCTGCTGAAGAGATTCAGGATCCGCTATTGGATCTTGTGATTGCCTCCGAAAGTACAACTGATAATGAAATCCTGATGAAAATAGCTCGATGCGCAGCGGCGAGTGTCGACGTGCCGGCGGATTCGAAATTGAATCTGCAAATTTTGGAACAGTTCACTATGATCAAAATACCCGTGGAGGAACAACTCACTGCCACCAAGAAACAGTATTTCATTGAGTCGAGCGACAATGATTTCGCCGGTAATAATCAATCTGATTTTATTCTTTGCGTCGCGATTGAAAATTCAATTCGAATTAATATATGAATTAATAAGCTGATGATCATTTTTGTTCGTGATATTTCTATTAATTTTATTAATGATGTTCATTAATCATACTTTTAGTGATATTTGCTAATAAAATTAATAAAGATATCACGAATAAAGATTATTACCCCTGCACAAGAAAAGGACAATGAAAATTCAATTGGTAGTTCTATCTTTCTCGCGGAAAGCAGGAAACAAAACAAAAAATATAAATTAACAACGATATATTGTTACTATACTAGTAAACAGCACCACATTCAAACTAAAAAATTCAAATTCTCATTTCTCGGAATACTTCACAACTCTCAATTCCCCAAAATGACAATATCCACCCAAAAAATTTGGAAAAATCTCTCTAGAACGTGTGCAATTAACCAAGTCTAACCCAAAATAACCCAACACTCCCATTTTTGAATTGAAACTCACAAAATACGTTCTCTCCGAAAATTATTAATCGTATAAAACACGTCGACTACTAAATACTTAACACTAGATTTACTGTCATTTATGAGTTCCTCCATTTAGATCTGAAAAATCAAATGTTTAAAAATCTATTATTACAAACCACAATCGCCTACTTGAATCAATCAAAATGCACCGAAACAAATGCCAAATAATGTTTATAAAATTCAATATAAATCGAATTGGCTCGTTCCGTGAATCTAGCATTAAACAGAGTAATTGATCGCTTATTTAGAGTAGAGATCCATTTATTAGAATTATCGAGTTTCCCAATTAATTCCGTTAATGGAGGTTTTGCGAGTGTAACGAAGTTACTTAGTTTCCCTGCGAAGTAGGGGGCGGGATTGAAAGATTTTCGTGCGAACGTATTTACGGGAATTTATGGTCCCGCGATAGGCGACAACCTGCTCGGAACCGAGGCTCGATTACGCAGAATAAGATCAGCGAACAACAGATTTATCACGACGCGGAGACGTTCACGGCACGGCGACGGTGATCTGTCATCGTCGTCTTCCACGTCTGCGGACGGAAATTCTCGATACCAGCCGTTGCTCGACGATCCCGAAGAGAAACTGACGAACCGTCAAATTGAAGGTCCTGACGGGCCCGGCGAAATAATTAAGCCGGAGATAAAGCAGAACGGAACGTGCAATTCGTCGAAGAACAAAGCTCAGAAACGACGACCGAAAACAGCTAGAAACAGGTAAGGGCATTCGAAACTTTCCTTAGCAGCAGAAAAATATTGGTTTTACAATAGAACTACCGAGCATTTAATACGATTGATATGTAATCTCTATAAAAATTGTAACAATAGATTATTTTCAGTTTCTTTGGATACCCATCATAGTACTCGAGTGAAACTATTTATTTTCAAAATCATTTCGGATATTCAATACTTTGAAGATATCAATAATTGCGAAACAGAAAAACTGAAACCGGTTATTTTGACTGGTACGGTAGTTCTAGTGTTAACCCCTTGGCCTATGATATCTTTCTAAACTCCGATCGATACGGCTACTTTGTCATTTATAATTTATTGGAAAAAGAGAAAAGTTATAAGCATGTGTTATGCCTATATTTCGTTTTAAGTATAACAGTTGATTACAGAGGAATAATATTTACTTCGAATTCGAATGAACTGAGTAATATACACATTTGTTGAATCATGTTGATAATGTCATTCATCACAAGGGGTTAACCCCTTGGCCTACAATATCGTGTCAGACTCGTGATGAAGATTTTAAATAGAATTTGACAAACATCAATATTATATAACCCTCTATGGGCCAAATTTTTGTTCATGATTATCACAAAATCTGTGCAGTACAAAATTAATAAATATCCATATATGAATACAAATTAAGAATGTATTCAATAGTTTGAATAATTACATCAAACAAATATATTTTGTAACTTTCAAATTACAATGACGTTAAACTTTCACGCCTGAGCGTACATAAGTTGAAGTTAACTGATCACATTATTTTATTCACCACTTCCATTGCAAAATGAAATAAACCAACAAGATGCCAATATACAAGTTACACGAGCCTGCGGAGGGTTAATTTGTTTGAATGCAAATTACATATTATTCCTGTGCTATCGATTATTATATTTTAGAGCACATGTTTGCACAGAAGAAGACTGGAATTTTCTCTTATTTTCAATAAACTATTAATTACAAAGTAGTTAGATCGATCAGAGTGTTCAGAAAGAATTCGTGGGGCAAGGGGTTAACACTAAAACTACCGGATGGGTCAAAATGACTTATTTCTGATTTCTTCTTTTACAATGATTGAAAAGGTACAGATATTTCCGGAAAAAATAATTAATGAAACTAATTCGGTAATGGCAGAGCTGAGATACAAGTCAATTGAAAGAAGTTTGTAAAAATCAGTTTAAGCGATGGGTAGTTTTAGTGTTGAGATTATTTTTCCATTATTTGGAGAATATTTTTGAAGCTACAGTTTTTAATATGAAATATTAGATCTAAATGTTGTATATATGTATAAGAAATGCAAAATGAACGTTGAAAAAGTATCAAATAATATTGAACGCTCTAATAAGATGCAAATGACATTTTCTGAAATTGACTTTTGATGAGAAATTGTATGTGCATTGTGGAAGGAAACTATTTTTAATATTTTGCTGGGTGAAATCAATTTGTGAGCGAGAGACTCTGGAGTGTAAAGGTTTAATTATTATTAATGGAAACTCTGAATGTCGTGTGTAATGTTATTTATTCTCTCATAACAAAAGCAACTAGCATTAGATTTAATTATTAATTATTTGAATTTAATTATTAAATATTTATGATGATAGATGGTTTTATTCGAGGTTAATTTTCTTGATGTAATAATTGTTTTCAAGCAATTTAGAGATTTTTACTAAACAATTTATTTTGAGAAAGTATGAGAATCAAAGTTTCTCTAAAACCAGTGCATTTTTGCTAAGGCATTGCGATTTATAAAGTACCGCCTGAATATTTACAAAATATTCCCTAAATATTGTAGGAGAAAGAGGATTTTATTAGAAACAGTATAATTATTTCTTGACAACTCACAATAAAACACTAACTAAATCAAACAACGCACACACTACTTATACACTCAGATGCTCTTGTTTCACACGCACACTTTCTAGAACATTCTTTCATTACCATGCATTAACTTCACATATATTTGGAATATTCTAGATTCATAAAAAAAAAACGAACACTATTAACATATGGAGAAAATCAATATAATCTAGAATATTCCAATGCTTTGAACATTCATTCGAAACGCGCTCACACACACAGTCGTGTCATTCATCTATTGCACACACATTCATCACTCGTCAATATATCTATTCACACACTCAAATACATCCATTCCCACAATAAATATTTATAAAATATTCCCTAAATATTTACAAAATAGCATCCAAATATTAACAAAATGTCACTCAAATATGTACAAAACATCACGCAAAAATTTATAAAATACCACCTCATGATCACAAAACAACAGCATCGGCAACCGTAATAAAAAGCGTGCGCTTAAACACAGTCTACGTCCCAAGCAACATTGTAACAACAATTGAGCCTGTTCTCAGTGTTAAATAAATTTCCCTTCGATGCACGCGAAAACACTGGTTCAAAAAGGAGAAAACAGAAGCTTACGCAATTTTCTGTTCCGGGTCGGGCAGGTAATTACAGTATAACGGTCGAGTTACTACGTACCGTTGCATTCGTGGTAAGTCACGACGCGACACACGGTTTCTGGAATACCATCGTAGCATAATATCAACAATCGATTGTGTGTCGACACGCTGGGGCCGACGAGCACGCAATACTGGAACATAGATTTCCTATTTAGATTTGTTGATGTTTTCCTGCTTCACTTTTCCTTCGGCTGCAAGCTTCTGTGAGCAGTCTTTCTCCGTCAGAACTGACTTTATAACACTTCAATTTACGGAACGAGTCGATTTCCCTTTTATCGAAATTTGCAAACATTATTTGCTGAACGGTTCGATTGATTTTTATCGATCTAATCGTCTTTAACTCGTTATGGACGAAGATTCTTTGAAATGTGCGAAATCTTCGTCAGCTGAAGCTAAATTATATATGTATGAATTGCTTGAGTAATGGAAAACAAGGAAAGTAACTGCTGATCTCTAGCTTAGATTGTTTGATGCTAAATCGTTAAATGGAATTCAATCAGAATTTATAATTAAATCATTCGTTTGCGATTTAGTAGCCCAAATATGAGAATTTCATCTCGATAAACTATATATGAATTGCTTGGATAACAGAAAAAAGGTAGCTGATCTCTAGTGTAAATCCTTCAACAGAATATTATTAATTCGAATCAAATTTACAAAAATCAGGAAATACCAACAAATCGACCTAACCCCATTGACTTCCGAGTGATTCAATTACCCTGTTACATAAACGCTACAAAGAAATCAAATACTTCATTTTGCAACTTCATTTCATTTCGATTGCCATCCACATTTCAACCTTTTGCACTCGAAAGTTATTCACTAGAAATATCCAACATTTTCCAGTGAAATATAGTCGATATTCTTTGAAACTAACTAATAATATTCGAATATTCCATGTACTGATGCATTACTACAAAGCTGAAAGTTATACCTATATAAAACCTCATAACTCTGTTATATCGAATCAAATGGCATCTAAGAATCACCCATCGGCTACAAAGGGTTAACCCTTTGCGCTCGAGAGGTGATTTGATATAACAAAATTATCAAGTATGATATATAATATTACCACTAGAACTACCAAATCAACCAAAAGTACTTCTTCCTTGATTTTTCTTTTGCAATTACTGAAGAGGTGCAAACACCTCTTTAACACTATTCCTACCGACACTCCACGTACACCTATTCCTACCGCGACCAGTCAAATTATTGGTCTTTAGCACAACTTATGTATTTTAATATAGAATGAAGATAATAGACAATTTGACAATATACAAATATAGTTTCTTTTATTTAAAAGTATATAATTTACATTTTATTCGTTTTCACCGCATTTTTTATAAATAAGTTTGTCGATCGTACATTTCCCACACACGTACTTTTTACATTTTAGACAGATTTTGTTAGTCTTATTGTTTGTGCAATATTTTATTTGGCATCGTTTCCGTTCGGGTGAACCTTTACTTGTATTTGTGACGAGTGTTGCTTGATTTTCTTTGCCTAACTCTAGTTCTTTTTGATATTCAATGGCAATTTCTTCTGCCAATTGAAATAAAAATTCATGCATTTATCCCGGCTAAATCTAGGTTATTGAAAAATACCTGTGAATGCCATCTCCGACATTTAGATTTTACCGATTTTACCGAGGCCGATAGGCGAGCGAGAACTGTAAACACTTGGAAGTACCGTAAAGCAGTCCTTGAAAAGTACTTTCTGGCTAACATCATGCCACAACTGCATTACCTTTCGTTTGTAACGACTTTATAGTATCGGAATTGAGTCTTTGAGAGAATACTATTACAGAAAGATATAAATCGTTCTACCGGTCAAATGATCGGTCGCGGTAGGTAAGACAGACTACAAATTTTTCTCAGAAAATAAACAATAAAAAAAGGAGTGAATATTGAAAAATTTTTTATACATATATTTTAGGAAAAGTCGTGAAGTATAAAGGCGATTCAACTACGTTGTCTATAGGAAATTCTAATCGAAATTTTAAAAACAGTCATTTGACTGCTCGAGGTAGGAATAGTGTTAAGAAATTCATTAAACAATACCTAAGCTGAATTTAATTCAGTTCATATCTGAATAAATCCACGTTTGTAGTTTTCATAATGAAATTTTCGAAAGTCAGTTTAAGTGTTCGGTAGTTCTACCGTTAATTTTTCTAATGCACCAATAAATGAAATATTTCTATAAATTAGCTTTGTTCCTTAACACTAAACCTACCAGACGGGTCAAAATGACTTATTCCTGATTTCTTATTTTTGCAATTGTTAAAGATAGAACAGATATTGCATGATAAATAATTCAAGAATTTTTTTCATTAGAATTCAGTTTGCGTATTGTTATATCAATTAAAGTCTCTATAAGTGCAATCTTGAAGTTGCCATAGAGAAATTTCAAAAAGTCGATTTAACTTCTCAGTGGATTGACTGTTAAATCACGCACGTTCTCTCATTAGTTCATTTCTCATTCATAATGTCGTCTATGTCTCATTAGAAAGCGTCGAATATTTCTAGTGAAAGACTTCCGGGTGCAAAGGGTTAACCCTTTGCGTACGAAGACACTTTAAAGTATACAAAGCTGACAACATATGATGCTAAATTATACATTGAATGCTTAAACAATAGAACAAAAGGAAACTATACACTGATCCCTTACTATACAACTAATTAAATCATTCGTTTGGAACTTAATACACCAAATATGAAGATTTCATCTCGCCAAAATGTCGACGTCCGTCCGCAGAGGGTTAATTCCAGAAGTCGCAGCACTGTTTCCGAGTGAAACACAATCGACTGTTTCCTCGAAGAAATTGTATGAACCATTAGTAGTGCACCAGCTAGTGACCCGTGATCCTTTTGACCGACAGGCGTGTTCGCGGTTTTTGATCGGCTCGGCGATCGATAGATTTCGATTTGACTTAACCGCGCCGGCCAGTCCTGAATGCTTTCGTCCAATTATATGGTATTACATTGGCAACGATCATGACGGGCTATGATTTAACTTGATCTACCCGTAACGTTCACCGCCAGTGTGAATCGGGTTTTAGCGTGTGGCAAACAACACACGTAAATACCTTCGGGTTTAACAACATATCGGAGCGGAAGCTGTAAGTAGAGATCTGTATCCGCGGAACGTTCGCAGATGTATATCGACGCGAACAAATCGAATAACGATGAAATAGTCTTTGCAAAGTCCATTTGTATCGGTTGACGGATCAACGATGGGACAGTCAGCAATTTCCGGAAGGGACGGTCTTTCTTCGGAACGAAAAGGAAGTTGATGGTATTGACTCGATTCAGGGAACCAGTTTTTTCAAATCTGGATCGGGTAACTGAGAATACTGTGACTTATGTTGCTGTTTACTCGAGATGTAGAGAGAACTGTGGGGAAGAAATTTTTATATAGAATGCATTTATCTTCTTCTTTTTATTCTTTTTGTTGTTACTATTATTATTATTACTATTATTACTATCATTATTATTACTATTACTATCACTACTACTATTGTTATTATTCTTATTATTCTTATTGTTGTTGTTGTTGTTATTATTATTAACTACTATTTTAGTATTATTTCTATTACTATTACTACTGTTGTTGTTATCGTCGTCGTCGTCGTCGTCGTTGTTGTTATGAACTACAGCTACTGCTACTGCTACTAGTAGTAACAATGGTTTGTTGTTGTTGTTATTATTATTAACTACTTATTACTATAATTATCATTATTATTATGCATTCTCAGAACGGTCCATGACAAAGTCTGATGAATATTGAATTTTCTAAGTACACGATACTTACCATACTTCATAGAAGTGGCAGACGCTTATAACTTCCAACTACTGTTAATTTAAAACTAATTTAGTACTATCCGACTCCCAATATCAGTAGAAATACCAAATGTTAATGATATTTATATGAAAAGGTGTCGATTCACATAAAATTTCGTAATCCAATCATCACGTTAGTTGCCTCATTTTTTCCATGAAATAACGGTGACAGTTTCTACAAGTAAAAAATAAGAACAATAAGCAGATACAACTAACAAAGAAAGCAATTGGGACTGATTGTTCCGGAATTGCTCATTTCTGAAAATTTACTACGCACGTAAAGTCTGTGAGTAGAACAATGTAATTCGCCGCAGTGTCTGTGCGATAAAAAAATTTAAAAAAAAACTGCGTTCATGAAATGAGAATATCGACAGAAATTTCGCCATGATCATTCAATTATGGAACGTGCGATAGCTTATTCAGGAAAAATTAATTTTTCATCAAGTTTTAATTTTCCACCTACACAGTTATGGTAAACGTTGAAACAAAAGTTTCTGACACGTTACACGTACCGGAAAAAGTATTTAGAAATTTTTTAATATTTTTTCGTTAAAAATGTTCGTTGACATTTTCGATGGAAGGTATCAACAGCACTGAGGAAATAAACGTAATAATATACTCGAACGTCGAAAGAAACAAAAATTTCATACAGAAATGTAGAATTATTAACCCCTTGCCTTATAATGTTGTGTCAAACTCCTCGTGAAGATCCCAAACACAATCTAACAATACAAATGTTACTCGATGCCTTTCAATTCTAATCATATATTATTCCTATGTTATTAATTATTATACCTTAGAGCAAACGTAGGCACTGAATATACCTATAATTTTTCTCTTTTTCCAATTAAATTAAATTAAATTAAATTAAAACATTAAAACTTTAAAATATTAAAACATTAAAACATTGTAACATTGTAACATTGTAACATTGTAACATTGTAACATTATAACATTATAACATTGAAATATTGAAACATTAAAAAATGGATTTCTCCGATGATACAGTAATTTTTCTTTACAGTTTTGATGGCATTTTTTAATAAAGGCAATATAAAAGAATTTGGAGTTTTTGAAAGTATTCTTAGGAAGATTTATAGGTACTCAGAATAGAAAGGAACAATTCTATTAGAATTTTTTCTGTAATTTCTGTACCGTGTCTCGCGAGAGAAATTTCTTTCTTATTTAAAAGAAATTAATCCGCTAAGTGTTTATATTGCATTCCATGAAACGGTATGCCATTTTCAAAGCATTCCCCATTTAAAAGGAATTTTTAATTCAGTCCAACGTGGAGTATGTATACTAGGAATATAGTATATACTGTACAGAGTATTTTTTATTATCAATTTCTAGCGCGATTTCCATTGTCTGCGAAAACAACGGAAATATTCTAGCTTTCGTTACTTTATTTCTTTTTTCTTACTTTTAATGCCACGTTTAACCATAATTTTACAAGCACGTAGTACAATTCACACGAATATATGTGTATATGTTCGTACTTGTAAAATAATTGTTAAACATAACATTAAAAGTAATAAAAAAAATGTACTCTAACACTGAGACTAGTAACAAATATCAATAATAACAGACAAAATCTCATGAATAAAAACGACGAGCAAATAATAATTTATTGTATATATAATATTCTTGAAAATGAGAAAAAATATAAAAATATTGTTATTGAATTAATTGATCTGTTATTTAAATTGATTTATACTATTATCTAATGTAATTAGAATTTTTTCTTAAATTATAAATTTATGTTATATACATAATAAATGATTACTTGTTTTTATTTATGAAGTTCTATTTATTATTATTGGCCCTGTCACCTATATTAACATTTTTAATGTTAGAAAATAATACAATTGTGTAATATACATAGATCTGCAGTTTAACAAGCTTTATGATTGCATATATCACCATTAAATAAATAATTGATTGTAAAATAAATTTATTAATTATCCATAAACATATTCTCGTGCATAATAATTGTCGTATTAAATGTTTAATACGCGATGGAAGTGGATTTCATCAGGACGAGTGAAATGTTCCCTCTGTTGTTGACTTGAAAAATTTAACGTAATTTCCTTAACTCTTAATTGATGTAGCTGCTGATAAACTTTCGAATTCCATCTTGTTAAAGTAAATTGGCGAAATGTAATTTTTATGAACACCAGCAGTTACGTTCTGGTTAATGAAATTCAAACGCAATGAATGTAATATAAACCTTGACAAATGAAGTACTAGTCGGTTGTTAATAATTATTCAAATTAATGTGAGACGTTAATTGGATCATGCTGCAGTGGCATATGTAAACGTTCAATAAATACGAATGAAGGCAACAAAGGTTGATATTGGTTCCCAGAGAAGGAATTCAAATAGCAAAAGCAATCAGTAACTGTTGCAATCATACGAAAGTAAATTGAAACCTCTTTCTTGTCGTGTTTTACAGACACCAAACGTAATGCTTCTCAAGCTTCTTTTCAAATGGAATATTTTCCAATAAAAACATTTATTGGAGAGAACCTGAAAGATCATTCTATCGAATAACAAAAGTGTAATTGAAAAAAATAATTCAAACATTACAATGATACAATGACTTTGCAAAATTCAATTAAAATTTAAATATGATTATAAGAAATGTACTTATTTAGAAGAAAGAATATTTCTTACTTTCAATTTTATTCGTCTTCGTTCTAACATTTATTCCTTATTAACTTAATTACGAATTAAATTCATCACGAGTCTCACTTATCATTGTACATTCCCTTTTTTCCAATAAATTATTACCGGCAAATTTGTATCTATGACAGGTGAAAAATAAATCATAGGGCAAGAGGTTAATGTTAACCCTTTGCGAACGAATATCGACATTTCGACAAGACAAAACATTCATATTTGGAAGACTAAGACGCAAACAAATGATTTAATCACTCAAACAGCAAGAGATTAGCATGTAGTTTCTATTTTTGCTATTATTTAACACTAAAACTTCCAGGCGGGTCAAAACGAGCCATTTCTGATTCAGTCCTCTTGCAATTTTTAAAAAGATAGATGTTTCTCTACGAAATTATTAATGAAATTGATTTAGTAACACGCAAACTGAATTGTGGATCAATTAAAGTCTCAATAGATGCACTCTTCCAGTTTCTCTACAGAAATTTCAAAAATTCAGCGTAACTGCTTGGTAGTGTTAGTGTTAACCGTTCGAGTCCCACGGGCTTTTGCAAAAACTCGGTCGAAAAATGCCAAGCGGCGCGATTGCGCTTTCCTTTCGATTCAGACACTGAATGACGCTTTTCTATTTTGACAAAACCAAATTTTAAATAGCGCGATCGTTACATTTTTCCAGTTTTAGGCGAGTAATAAAAATAAAACTGAATAATTAGGATAGGAAATAAATAAGCTTCATCTGATACCGTAACGGTATAGATGAAGCGATAGACCGCCACTTTCAGGCAATCTCACGGAGAACCGCCATCTTGTCGCTTGGGGCTCAAACGGTTAAGCAATTAACCCTTCGCAGACGAATGTCGACATTTCGTCGAGATCAAACTGTCATGTTTGGAACACTGAGTTGTAAATAAATGATTTAATAACTCAAACAGCAAGGGATCAGTGCATAGTTTCCTTTCTCTCTATTATTTAACACGTTGAACGCCGCACGATATCATAGAGCAAAATACACAAAATGGAAAAGATACAGTATTAAATCATTTGATTGAATCGCGTTATTATTATTGCGCGCTCATCTTGCTCAATATCGCCGCATTAGGCAGCATTGTTTGTAATATACAAATGTTTTCAAATAATCCAACGTAGATCCATGACATCCGACACGTTAAGCATTCGATATATAATCTGGCTTCATCTGCTGAAGGCTTTGTATACTTCAAAGAATCTCCGTCCGCAAAGGGTTAATACATAATTTAGCTTCATCCGTTGGTTTCGTACATTTCAAGGACTCTTCACTCGCGAAGGGTTAAAAAAACATCAACATCATCCCGCACTATTCGCAAAGCTTCCCTCGTTAGTCCAGCACGCCATCTTATCGGTTGTTTCCAGTAAATCGCGACTAGCCGATAATCCATTCCCATATTTCCCTCGGCAGCCGATGTTTACGCGGCAACTGTCGGGCCTTCCGATTGAACGGCCGTTTAATGGTTCTTGTTCTGCACAATGCATGCACAGGGTATCACCGAAGGAAACGGAGGAGCCCGCGCAGAGGAGAAGAGAATCGATTGAGCGGAATAAGGCGGCCTCGCCGCCGACGTCGCCCACGGATCCGCTCGAGCCATGGAGCACACGTGACATTAAGGACATGAACACGATATTGGCTTGGGAAGAAAATGTGCCGGACAGTCCTTAACGAAACTTTATGATATTATGCGCCCAGCGCTCCTGCCTTCGCCTTTCTAGCCATTCGCTCGGCAAAAACGGAGTTGTCCTTGCGGAACCTGCCAACTCAAACGTGTCCAGGGATTCGGGTGCTAGGGATGTTTCCACCGGACAACGACGCAGCTTTTCTTCGAGGATTCGACGACCTACAGCGAGGATAGTTTCTCTGGGAAGTAGAATATATTTGAAGGTTTGAGTAATTAGTGGGTTATTCTACGAGTAATCATCGTCTTTCGCTGCAGACTTCGGCGCGACGTTTTATGAGTCGTATCGGTTGGCTAGTTGACCTTTCAGGGATTCAACTGTGTATAAGAAGAGCTAGATGGTAAAAATAATGTTTATTAACCCTTAACGGTCGAAGGGGCTCAATATGGGGATATGAAAAGGGTTTGGTCTTCGTTTCATTTATTTATCATCGCTGTAGTTTTCTTTATCGAATATTGCAACTTGTTACATCATTGGTTTGTTGATCATGCACTGGCAAAAAATATTTACCGTAATATTACGTCTTATGAGCGAGTGTTACAAAGAAAGCTCTCGGTCGTTAACGGTTAAATAATCAAAGGAGGTATACATATACGAAGATCCAACCGAAGGATTGTTGCGTTACTCTTGAACTTGTGCAACAAGCTGCGCATTTTTTCGCGCGAATGTCCATTATTTCTATGACGCGAAATTTGTCATGCCACACAACTGTTGTTTCTATAATACTTTGATCATTCACGCTCTGATTGATTATTACTTACTCGTAGAATAGATTTTATTGTTTTACTGTTTACTTCGCAGAGCTAGTAAACAATCAAATTATACACTTCTATATTTTCTTATGTAAATCATAGATGTGTGTACTGAGATCTCGACTCAAATACATTTTAATGACTTTAATATTAAATCAATTTATTTAATAATCGTTCCCGAAGTTATTATACATTATTAGAGTATTTAGTATCGCATTAATACTATTCCTACCGACACCCTACGTATACCTATTCCTACCGCGATCAGTCAAATGATTGGTCTTTAGCACAACTTATATTTTTTAATGTATCCAAATATAGTTCGTTTCATTTAGAAGTATATAATTTACATTTTATTCGTTTTCACCGCATTTTTTACAAATAGGTTTGTCGATTGTACATTTCCCATACACGTACTTTTTACATTTTAGACAGATGTTGTTAGTCTTATTGTTTGTGCAATATCTCATTTGGTATGGTTTCCGGTCGGGTGAACCTTTACTTGTATTTGTGACGGGTGTTGCTTGATTTTCTTTGCCTAACTCTAGTTCTTTTTGATATTCAATGGCAAGTTCTTCTGTCAACTGAAATAAAAATTCTTGCCTCGAAATTTCTTCTCCCGTGGATTCTTTATATAAAATCCATGCATTTATCCCGGCTAAATCTAGGATATTGAAAAATACCTGTAAATGCCATCTCCGACATTTAGATTTTACCGATTTTATAGGTTTTACCGATAGGCGAGCGAGATCTGTAAACACTTGGAAGTACCGTAATGCAGTCCCCGAAAGGCACTTTTTGGCTAAAATCATGCCACAATTGCCATAATTGAGTCTTTGAGAGAATACTATTACAAAAAGATATAAATCATTCTATCAGTCAAATGACCGGTCGTGGTAGGTAAGACAGACTACAAATTTTTCTCAGAAAATAAACAATAAAAAAAGGAGTGAATATTGAAAAATGTTTTATACATATATTTTAGGAAAAGTCGTGAAGTATAAAGACGATTCAATTACGTTGTCTATAGGAAATTCTGATCGAAATTTTAAAAACAGTCATTTGACTGCTCGCGGTAGGAATAATGTTAAGTAGCTAATTACAGTATTACAATAATTATAAAAAAAATAATTCGAAGGACTATGATCTATTAACTTCAGTGTTAAACCGATCAAGCTAATAGTTTCTAAGTAAAATGTGGAATAAAATGAAGAAACCAGTATCCAGATTGAAGAGAGAAGCGTTTTATTGTTTTGCCAAAATATTTCAAGGCAAATAGTCAACTATTTATGGCACTTATCCTAATCTGCTATCCGTGGGCCATAAAGAAAACCTTCCCCTTCATAAAACAGGCTATGAAGTGCCTTCTGGTGATGTCAGGCTGTCGACGCTCAAAGCGGTCAAGGTACTAGTAGCCTCTGCAACGGGAAAATTCTTTTCTATTTGTTTCAAACTTAACTTTGGAATATTCTCATTGGTTACGTTATTATTATTATTGTAATTACTGTTAGTATTGATATTATTATTCAAATATTTTAGAAGGAAACTCTACATTAATGAGATTAGAGATTTATTTCTATTTCCAGTGAATACATCTAAATAAACATTGTTTTAACAATGTATCATCAAAGACTGATTTTCGTACATTGATTTAACACTGGAGCTAGCTTGCCTGTCGAAATTATGGATTTCAGTTTTATCATTCTGCAATTATTGACATTTTGGAAGTATTCAGTATCCGAGATGATTTTTATAAGACAATTATTTTATTTACAGTCTTCGTAAGAATTACATATCAACCCTAATAAATGGTAGTTTTAGTTTAGTTCGGTACAATAACGTGTCAAACTCGTGAAAATTTGAAACAGAGTATAACGAGCGTAAATATTACTGAATTCTTTTGAACTCAAATTAAACATTGTTGTTCGGTCGTCAATTATTGTAGTTTAGAGCAAACGTACATAGAAAAGGCTCAGAATGTTTCTCCTTTTTCTCAATAAATTATTAACGTTGAAGAAGTTATGTCGATCAGAGCTGAGAAACACATCATAGAGGAAGCGGTTAAATTTTTTATAATCCTTGTTTTAACAATTAGTGGTCCATGTTGGCAGCAGAGGGTGAACAGGCATGGGAGGAGAATGAAATCCTGTCGAGAACCAGCATTAACACGAAATGCGTTTCAACATGTTGAAGAAACGCCATCAATTAAGTAGTCATAAACGCTTAACGTTCGCGCGCGCAAAGGAGGTAATCGCAATAGCATGCAACAGCAATTAGTCCTCTTATCGGAGCAATTTCATTAATAAACTACGATACTGCCCTATTTTTCATGTGTTTAATACGACACAGTTTACAAATGCGAGTAATTCTATACAACGTGCAACAGGAATAATATAGAATAAATATAGCCTAATACTTTCGAACCCGCAATTTCCAAAATATAAGTGAATGAAATTCAAAATCTAAGCAAAATCCAAAATCCAACATCTGCATAAACAAAATCGAAAATCTAACTGAACGAAATCTAAAATCCAATTTCTCCAAAAACGAAAAATGTCCGTGAATCTAGTTAACACTAGAATTATCAGATAGGTCAAAATGGCCCATTTCGAACAGGATTAAGAACTACTGAGATTAGTAAAACTTGACGTTTGATAATCTCCCGAACCAGTCCTACCGGCGCCAAACGAAAGATTCCTGATTACGCGTGCGGACGGTATAGTATTAACACTATTCCTATCGCGAGCAATCAAATGACTGTTTTTAAAATTTCGATCAGAATTTCCTATAGACAACGTAATTGAATAGCCTTTATACTTCACGACTTTTCCTAAAATATATATATATATAAAACATTTTTCAATATTCACTCCTTTTTCTTGTTTATTTTCTGAAGAAAATTTGTAGTCTATCTTACCTACCACGACTGGTCATTCGACCGGTAGAACGATTTATATCTTTTTGTAATAGTATTCTTTCAAAGACTCAATTCCGATACTGTAAAGTCATTACAAACGAAAGGTAATGCAGTTGTGGTATGATTTTAGCCAAAAAGTGCCTTTCAGGGACTGCTTTACGGTACTTCCAAGTGTTCACAGTTCTCGCTCGCCTATCGGCCTCGGTAAAATCAACAAATACAAGTACAGGTTCACGCGAATGGAAACCATGCCAAATAAGATATTGCACAAACAATAAAACTAACAAAATCTGTCTAGAATGTAAAAAGTATGTGTGTGGGAAATGTACAATCGACAAACCTATTTGTAAAAAATGCGGTGAAAACGAATAAAACTGTCAAAGTAGCTATTATCTTCATTCTATATTGAAAAAATATAAGTTATGCTACAAAATGCTACGAAATCTCGTTTTTATATAAAGACACTTAGCTACGCAACTTCGCTAATTACCACAGCATTGAAAAAAATATAAAATTTGATTCGAATTGATTATCTATTTAAAATATATTACATAACAATATATCTGAGTTTTTCTATGTGTAGCGATATAAGTTGACCTCACTGAAAATTGCCATCCGCACAATTCAGTTTTCTGAAAATTAGCCAGTACGCAATGTGTTAAGCATTCTTGAATCCTAACGAATCTTCTTCCTCGTATCTCGCCTCGCCCCTTTTCTTTCCTCCCGAAATAAAAATTGAAAGCAAGAACGATCGCGTGAAATATTAAATTTCGGTTATTCATTCTTTCCAAAGTGTTCTTTCGTACGTAGTTCCCGTAGTTTTCATTTCGACGCAACCGCGAGAGCGGAGAAAGAGAACAGACGAGGAGATACGCTCAGCGAGGCTCACCACCTCGGAAACTTCCAGCCTCCCGCGTGTATTGAAACAGTAATGATATGGGAAGGAACCAGTGGGATAACGAAATGAAAACACGTGCTGAACATCCAGGAATCGTCCAACTTGCCGGAGTTGTCGGCCTCGTTTACGCGTTATAGCGTTCCCGCCAAGGGAACGATACGCCGGAAAGAAACTTCCTGCTCTGGCAGGAATAAAAATTAAACGGAGGATAATTGCCCGCCTAAATGCCTCGTAAATACACTAATTTTCCACCGGAAAAACCTCGCGGCGCACGGTTTTTACCAAATTACTCGCAACGTCGTTCCGAGGGACCGCTATTGCTTGCCAACCTGTTTATGCGTTCCTCCGCGACGTATTCGTTATTGTTTACTCCATATTTCGCGTATAATTGCTACAATTTCAGTGCATTTATGATTTATTTCTAATGAACTTTTTGTGGGATTGACACTGAAGATTAATGAATCGACCAATCTTTGAAATTTATTGAAAATTCTGTATTACACTAATTTTCCGCTGGAAAAACCTCGTGGCGCGCGGTTTTTATGAAATCACATTGTTCCGAGGGATGATTATTGCTTGCTAACCTGTTTATACGTTCCTCCGCGACATATTTGTCATTATTTACTCCATATTTTGTGTACAATTTCTGGAATTTCAGTGCATTTATGATTCTCTTCTAACGAACTTTGTGTGATTAACAGACCGCGGATTTTTCTGCGTTAATGGGAAATTTGAAAATGCAAAATTACACAGAATTTACGAACAACGAAGAAATCTATAAGACATCGAATGTGTAGTGGTCTCTATAATATTTGTTGACACATTATATACGGGAAACGTAAAAGTACCATTTTCATGTACCGTAGAATTAAAGTACTAAATAAATACTTGTATAACTTCATTAACATTTTTTACAAAAGTAGATAGTTGAAGACTTTGAAAGTATTTCTATTTGCAATGGAAACTCTCGGAAATATGTTGAATAATAAATGAATGAATTGAATGTAATTGACATCAGTTGAAATGAACAAAATGGCCCGCACGCAATGTGTTAACAATAATCATTTTCCACATTTTTCGAACGATATTCTTGAAATTTTTAATTTCTACGAAGATCCGCTGTCTAGTGATTAACATCGTAAATTACTGAATTGACCGATCTCCGAATTTGATTGAACATTCCGCATTTTTCATTGTTTTTGTTTTTTTGTAAACCGCTCGCCTCTTTCATCGAATTTCGACGGTTTGCCGGAACGATATTTATTTGTTCATGCGTGGGTTATTTTATATTTTCCACGAGCACAGTGCACGGTAACAGGATCACCAGAAATATTTGATTCTCACGAAAGAAATGTTGTTCTTTTTTAAGTCGAACAATTGCAATTTTTCAGCTATCCCCTCGTTTTTATTTCGAACGACAAAAGATCGTTCACCGCATATATTATTTGCGAAGCTTAAAGTAGATTTCGCTGCTGAGTTTTGATGTGCCGTGTCGGTCAATTGTAAAAACGTTATTTTGAGGGAAACGCGTCTGAAGTTCTGCCTGTAAATTCATTTTCAGATTCATTTCTCTGTTGTTGTAACAACGATGAACGTTTGCGGGTGTTCAGTGACTAGAGAGAATAATTTGCTGGAGTATGTAATAAAAGGTACTTCTTCGTTCATTCTTTTTCGGAATGAAAAGTTTATTTACTGACTGTGAATTTATCTTTCTTTATTAACCGGCGAACGAGTCTAAACGTCGACTTAAAATTTACAGTGATGCATGGTTCTTTTATTTCTGAATTATTTATTATTTATTTACTATAACCTATTATTAATCTATTACTAATCTACTGATAATCTATTATTTACTTGCTATTATCTATTATTTCTCTACTATTTACTTATTACTGATTTTTCATTATCTATTATTATTTCTCATCTATTTACTATTATTTACTATTTATCAATTATTAATCTATTAATAACTAATTATTTATCTACTATTTATTTACTATTATCCATTACTTCTCCACTACTTACTCATTACTTATTTATCATAATCTATTATTATTTCTCATCTATCTACTATTAACAACTACTTATCTATTACATACCTATCACTCATTTATTATCTCTACAAGTACACACCTAACATTCCTTCCTCCCACTTCAATTTCTCGTTACAGCATCTAACAGTTCCATTGTCCCTGCATTCGACAAATATAAACTGTTCTTTGCAGTTACCATTCTAAACGAACAAGCCATCGATGCTACCGTTCCATCAACCCACATTTATACTCGCTAATCTATACTCCTATCGCGAGTGACGATAAAATGCCTCTCGAATTAATTCACAAGAACTACCCTTTGTTTATTCGATATTCCGGTATACACCCGATTCTTTATTCGACGGGAATGGCTATCGACGATTCTCGAGTCAGATCAGGCATTGACGTTTGCATGGCACACCGATGGGACCTCACACCGACATATCGAGGATCCTGGAACCTTGTACCGTCGAACCCTCGCGCGCGTGAAACCCTACACTGAAAAGTTTTCGGACACGTGGAACATGATACATCGATATGGAGCCCGTGGGACTCGACGCAGACGGTCGCGAATATACCAAACTCGATATAAACAATTCAGAACGCGCGGCATAGGGTTTGACGCTCGCAACAATAGCCGAGACGCGAGGAATAGAGCTGTACACCCATGGGGCGCGACCTTTAGGACCAACGGGCCTGACCCAGAGGCGCCGCTGTCCAACTTTGATCTGCAATGTCCGCTACAACGGAACTGCTTTATCGCTGGACACCGGGTCTTTATGCAAATTCGAATGTTTTCTGATGTAGTTGGATGTATTGAGTATGTCTTGCGTGTTTAAAGATATATATTTGAATATGTTGATATATATATATATATATATATATATATATATATATATATATATATATATATATATATATATATTGTATATTGAAATAAATATATTAGAATATATTATGTTTAAAATACAATTAGAAAAATAGAACTACTCTGTAAAACGACTATTTTTAAGGAATATTATAGAAATCGCACTTTAGACATTTTATACATTTTTTACGTAAAGTAAGAAACAAAGCTATTTTATAGAAATATTTCACATATTGATGCAATCTACAAAACTTAATATTATATACACGACTTTGTAATTTGTTATATGAAGTCAAATGGTGACTGAAAGTTACCCTTCGCAATCGACAATATTTTTCATTATAAATATTTATTATTTTTTGTTGAAATATTGATAATACTGTTAGCAAGTAACATATAGGAAAATCTTACATAAAGTAAGGATTGGAACTAATTTATTTCTAAAGTTCTAGTGTTGATACCTAATACGAAATTGAATATTGAATTTCAGTCTTCATAATTTCGTTAATAATTTTTAAAAACAAATTACTGTACATATAAACATTACGTGGCTCAATGTCAACCTCAGAATATGCATAACAAGTTTACTCGCGGCGCTAAACCCCAGAAAATTCGGAGCACACTAAAACACCTAAAATCAAGAGGTGGACGTAATCTTTTGACAAGCAGCGTATAACGAGAGATTAAGATGAACACGTGTTGCACGCCGAGGTGCCATACGAAGATGAATAGAGTGTGTGTTTAGACAAACAGTAAAATCGAGTTTGTAGTTTCTGAGAAGAGTGTGAGGCAAGCTTCAACACATTTTTCCTCTATTAATATTTTAAAGTTTCGCGAGAGGCTTCTAGTAAAAGTTATTTAACACTAAACGTAGCGACACTTTGTATATACTTCCTGCCGTAACCAGTCAAATAATTAGTTATGAAACAAACGTAAATAAATTAGACGAGAAATCTTTCTCATTGGAAACAGAAACAAACGGACAGAGAAAAATTGAAAACCTGATTATGGGATAATATAGGAATTAATAAATAATAAGATTAATAAATAATAAGATTTTGATAATGGGCATCTGACTGGTAGTGGTACATTTAGCGTTAAATTGTTAAGTAAGTAATTAATCATAGAGAAGACTTTCTTCTCATAAATTAAATCATGAAATGTATTTTCTTCTTGAATAAGTATTTTTTACATGTTATAAATAAATAAATTCTACTGCATTTATTTAAATCTTTATTCCGAATAACAATATCTTCATTATTGAAAAAAACTCTTTCCATCGTGGAATACTGATAGTGTTCAATACACTTGTTTTCCTTCACAGCGAAAACATTTTGAAAAGCAATGCATATTAATGAGTTTAAGGGGTCAGTGATATTTAATGTAAATACATGCAGCGAGCGATCGTTTTAACAATTTGTCACGTATCAGATACATTATTGGCTTATCGGTGTATCCTAGTATCGTTCGTACTCGCCTGCTCCATTTGCATGAAACGCGTGTACCGTTCGTTGCAGGGAACCTGGCACTCTCGTCTGAGTGGTCAGATTCGAAGGCGCACGCCTGATTGGCCGAGGCATGAGACTGTCTCCGCCCCTATGACCTAATGAGTGCCAGGTTCCAAGCAACTGACTGTAGCTGCAAATGACGGCAATGGTTGACCTATATTTTTAGTGTTATAAGTACAAATATTATTAGTAATTTTATTCTGAAAGTATGAAATATCAACATTCGTCGGTAAAAGGTGAAAAATATGTTACACAAAATTTATTGCTATGATTGTTAAGTTATTAAAGATATGACAAAGTAGCATCTGTTACGTCGTGATCAGAGTTTCAAATTGAATTCGACAAATCTAAATGTTATTTACCTTTCTTCGAGTATAAATGAAATATTACTTGTTTATTATTAATATTTAATCTTTACAGTCAACTTAGATACGGAACAAGCATAAGATTCTGTTCTTTTTCTATTTAATTATCAGGGATAAAAGTAATTCTACGAAGCACGGTTGTAAACGAAATGAAAGGTAAAGGGGTTAAAAGAAGGAAAAGTGGTGAAGATGATAAAAATGAAATTTGCGAGGTTCAAGAGGATAGTACTATTACTATTCAGGCGGTTTGTAATTGGTTCAAAAGATTCAGAGGCAGGGATTTTAATCTCGAGGATGAAGATCGCGGCAGCCAGCCATACAGCGCAGATACGAATCTCATCAAGATCTTAGTCGATGAAAAGCCACGGTGCACACTATTCGTGAGATAGCATTTACTCCAAAGATTTCGTAAACAATGGCTCATAACCATCTCACAAAGCTCGATTACGCGAATCATTGTGAACTACGAGTTTCCCACCAGTTTAGGAAGGGCAACCTCTTTAACCGAGTTTGTATTTGCAATTTACTTCGCCAACGGTACGAGAACGGCCACTCTTCAGGAGGTTTTTATTTATCTTCATTTTCTGTTGTAATTTCAATTAGACGTACTTTATTCTTTGCATTTGTAGTTGTAATTTTAACTATATTCATCTTCATTTTTTATTGTAATTTCAATCAGGCGTACTTTATTTTTTATATTTGTAATTGTAATTTTCACTACACTTAGCTCCATTTTTTTTATACTTCAAATTAGACATATTCTATTTTATAGGATTATAATTATAATTTTAACTACAATCATCTTCATCTTTTACTACAATATAAATAAGTTACACTTAATTCCCAATATTCACAATCATAAATTTTCCATAATCATCTTCATTTTCAAAGATCCATATCTATACATAAAATGTTCCCCTGCTCTTAAAGAATTGATAAACAAAGTCAGACACTTGAAATTCTTCGATCATTGGGCTCAGCCATTAGCCGGTAACCAAAGTTTATAATCGATAATCGAT
Organism: Nomia melanderi; assembly: GCF_051020985.1. Lineage (NCBI taxonomy): Eukaryota > Metazoa > Arthropoda > Insecta > Hymenoptera > Halictidae > Nomia > Nomia melanderi. Next base: position 753,955 of record NC_135001.1, on the reverse strand, counting down.
AATACTCGAAGTAACATAAAAGATAAAAAGAATTTACAATGCAACCAATACTTTATATACTCAAATTGTAACAATTGTATTGAATTGCTACTATATTAATTATTATTAGTATACTGATTATTAATACACAAGCAATCGTGTCAAAGGTTGCAATGCAACCAGCACTTAATGTACTCAAATTGTAGTAGTATATTAATAGTAGTATACTTACAACTAGTACACGAGCAATCGTATAAAATCTTAGATTCTCCCGACTCGTAACGCAACAACTTTATTTTCACTGGGAAAATATTATCCAGCAGCTCGTGAGATTGCCAGTGGTTCATTGAAAAATCGATTTCGAAAACACTGCTCCGGGGTGAAAGTAGCAGCGAGATTACCCCGACAGTAGTGAAACGCAAAAGATAAAATGTCGGGACAGATTTTCGGCCGTTGAAAACCCACGGAAACTGACGGAATGACAGGTCATATCTCGTTCTACTTCTTATTGTCCTTAACGGGCTGCTCTGATTGCACGCTACTGGGGACAATATCACCGGCTCTCCATCACGATGCTACTCGTTACTGCCATATTTGCACCAATCACACAATGTGCCAATTCCCGGTACGTATAAACGGGTTGTGATCTAACAATTATTCACCGGGGGATACCTACATCCTATCAACGGAATTCAATGTTTTGGAAAACACGCGTCTCGCGCGAGATTCTACGAATATGTTTCTTTGATAGGATTCTTCGCCGAATTGTTTAATTAAACGATTTGTGAAATATTCTGGGTTCTTTAAATTTTGTCATGTATTTTTAGGAACGGAGGATTTACATTGATATCTAATAAATATAAATTCTTTATATATTTTTTTACGTATTTATATATTTGTAGGTTTATGTGTTTATATCATTTTTGCACTAAATAACTAAAATATTGTAGACTTTAAAAATCTTTTGATATACGTAGACCAACAGGGGAAATAGTGTTTTGTTTACATTGATATCTAATAAATATGAATTTTTTATATATATTTCTATATTTCTATATTTCTATATTTCTATATTTCTATATTTATATATTTGTGTGTTTATATAATTTTCAAATCAAATAATTTGCAAGATATTCTGGGTTTTTTAAATTAATATACCGCAAAATTCAAAAGACGTTGAATATTTTACAAGTCATTTGATTGAAGAATTATATAAATCTACAAATCCCTAAATACATAAGTATATACATAGATATGTATATAAAATATACATTTGTCGAATATCACAGTAAACAAAACATTTCCTCTCTCAGCCGGAAAATTCAATTTCGGCTGACCGTTCAAGCCGTCAACGTACAATGTTGTCACCAAAAAAATTGTTTGGTCAATCGTTTCTGGCCTACGCCATTGCTCCAACGACTTGACAGCCGATTCGTTAGTCGACCAACTTCAAAACACAAATTATACTACGCCGTTACACGTTATATCGTCAAAACGAATCCTGACACGAACGTAAAAATATTCTCGCTAGATTTTTAGTTTGCAGCATTAACTTTTTACAATTGCAAAACTTCGGTGGGAAGTTTCGAGCATTTGCAGAGTTTCTATTTTTTCACAATAAAATCAAGATTTTACGCAAACATATTTCCGTACAAATGAATATCTGACGCTGTAGTTTTTCGTTGAAATTCGTAATCCACGGGCGAAAATGTCTGAATGTTACTTTTCGAATAAATAGATAAGAGATCGTATAATAAAAAATGATTGCTACAATATCGTCGCTCGTTTGGAAAGTAAAAGTTATCTTCAGCTATATAAACTTTTTACTGGTAAACGTAACCTTGGCGATCGTATAATTTCTTAGTCATTACGAGGAGCACATTAAACAATTACATTACCAGTTACATACCTGAAGTCATGTCCAAGTTTTTACGAGGGAAAACGACGTCGGTTATTTTACGATTTTTTAATTCTCATAAAAGTTACATCACATGATTCATGTATTTACGTATAACGTTATCAATTTGATATAAAACTGTGCTTCGAGATATATATGTACTATGTATGCCTATGCATAATTGTAGTATTGTTTAGTATAAGGAGGACCATTTGCAGGTTATTGTCTACAATTTTCTATGTTATAGACCGTTGAGAACGTATTTTACTCTGTCACAAATATGTATACAACGTAACTTTGAAAATAGAAGGAAATGCACCGGAACTTTGATAACGAAAAAACACCATGCTACCATTAGATCTCAATCCTATTGAATTTTTCATTATAATTTTTGTAGTATTTTATGAATAATTAATATAAACTTATGATTTTATGATTTAAGTTAGGATGCATACTGTGATTAACATACTGTGATGATTTAGTAGTCATTGCTTACTGTCAGTTACAAGAATTTAGAGACACTTGCTAGACTTTGTGAACTAAAGATATTTTATATTGAAAATATCTCAAATGAAACGGATATTTTAAAATATTTTTATTTCACAAAGTCTATCAGGTGTCTAAATTCTGGTGACAGTAAGCAATGACTAATAAATGATCACAGTATGTGAACGACAGTATACGTCATAAATTAAATCATAAAATCATAAATTTCTGTCTATATTCGAAATCTATAAATCGTCTTCCCTTACTTGACTTCGTAAAAATGTCCATGGTAAATAAATATCAACAGTTGACAATGCGTGACTACGGTAAAATAAATTGAATCTTAATTAGAATTATTGATTATAGGAACAGCGGTACGAATAAATAAAAGAGTGTTACAATTTATATTTTCCCGTTGATTTATAGCAGCGACGCACGTTATGCTCCTTTTGCGTTCCGTTTAAAGTTATTCCGTGCATGAATCACGCACAGATCATCATATCGATCATAAGTGCGAACAATGGGGAAGACCAATGAATCGGGAAAATAAAAGTTTATCGCATGTGTGAACTTGCGCAGCAGGAAATTGGAAATGATGACACTGCTCGTTATTGTCGCTCGAGTGTCACGTGTATAACGGTTCTATTCTTGCTATGCGTTTCGGGACTCGGGGTTTTGATATGCGAAGAATAGGTTGAACGTGTTAACGGTGAACCATTATGGAAATTGGTATTGGGCAAAATTTCATTCGACGAAAATTCACGTCAACGGAGGAGAGAGAAAAATTCGGAATAAATTATTATTCGTCGTGGGAAAAATGATTTAATTTTGTTTTAATATTAATCGGAAGGAATGATTTCATTCTGTGTGAATATTAACCGAGAAAAAGGATTTAGTATTATGGTAATAGTAATCGGGAAAAATGATTTAGTCTTATGTTAATGTTAATTGAAGAAGTGATTTGATTTTGTATTAATATCAATCGAAAGAAGTGATTTAATCGTCTGTTAATACTTATCGAAAAATATCACTTAATCTTCTGTTAATGTTCATAAAAGTAGTTATTTAATTTTAAATTAATGTTAAACGGGAAAAATGATTCGTTCTTATGTTAATATTAATCTAGGAAAACGAATTAATTTTATATTAAAACTAATCGAATGAAATGATTTAAACTTATATTAGTATTAACCTGAAAAGTGATTTATTCATGTATTAATATTAATCGAGGAAATGTTTTGCTCTTATGTTAATATTAATCTAGAAAAAGGATTCAATTTTGTATCAACATTAATCGGAAAAATGATTTAATCTTATGTTAATATTAATTGAAATGAATGATTTAATCTTAGATTAACATTAATCGAAAGACAACGATTTAACCGTTAATCTCAACGGTTTGTTTATTAATCTTTTTATAGAGGCCTCCACAGTTCATTTGTCTGTAAATATTAAATCTGAAAGCTTGTTACTTTATGGCAAGTTAAGCATCGATGCACAACGAAATAATCTTTCCACCGGTGCGGAAGAAGGCATTGACGTATTGTATCGAAGAAATGCGCAACGACTCGGTGGATACTCATTCAAAATTATTCCCATTGTTATTCGAGTAAATAAAGAAGAATTATTCGAATAAATAGACAGAATAATTTCCCGGTAACAACAAATAATTCTCCACATAAAATGTATGGAAAATAAATACTTATCATGCCAATTATCTTACGAAACATAAATATTTATAAACACTTCCAGTAATATCCAACTCCTTAACAATTTCTACAAAATTCTAGTTCACTGTAAAACTCTGAGGATTCAATTCTTAAACTCGAAACTAGGTTACTATTCAAGCTTGATTCTAAAGAATTCGAAAATATTCCAAATAGAATCCTTGTAATTAATTTAAAACGATTAGTTCCAACCCTTTCCGCTCGGAAAGATAAATATAATATAAATATGCGAAGGATAAATATTTCTAAACATTTCGAGTAGTATACAACTCCCTCTAACGTAAATAAATACCTTGTATTAATTAAGTGGCACAATTATTTTATGTAATTTATTTATTATTATATATAAACTAAGTAACATAAATTACATAAAATATTTCTGTCACTTAATTAGTTTCTTTATCTTAGAGGGAGTTGGAAATTACTTAAAATGTTTAGAAATATTTATCTTCTGAATTTATTTAATTAAATTCTTTTTTCGAATTAAATTACATAATTTATATATTATATATATATACCATTTATAAATCGAACATAACAGCTTCAAATTCTTACGTCTCACGGACATGACTGTAAGCGAAGGGGTGAAAATTGAAACGTATTGTTGGAAAATTCTATAAACAGCGCAACCATTCGTAAATGAATAAAACAGAATCTGCTTTCTATGCAGCGTCCATCGTATGCATAAATGTTCGATGAATGGAATAAACAACGCTGGCGAAATCAATGTTTTTCGGGAAAAATATTGTTGCTTCAGATTGTAATTCTGATTTCGTCGTTGTCGAACGTTATCAATAGAATCGATACATTATTCTGTCATGCAGCAAATGTTCCATTTGTCAACTTCATAGTCAGACGCGGCTGGCGTCGGATGCGTGAGCCTGGAACCTGAAGATATCGATGAGAAGGACATCGAAACGATCCTCGAATGGCATAATATTTATCGTAACACCGTGGCCAGCGGATTCGAACAACGTGGAAATCCCGGGCCACAGCGACCTGCGAAATTCATGATGGAACTGGTGTGTACTCGACTTTCGTGCAGTTTGTGCGCGATCGATGTTTAATCCTAGAAAGCTTGACAATTCGAATCTGATCAGCGTGCTCGGCCGTATAATCAATTATTTCGAATGATTTTTGTTGGACAATAATATTGGAGTAATTGATCTAGTGAAGATTCACATATGTGTGTAGCGATGTTTATTTATTTATTCAACCCCCGAATGGTTGACAGTTGTAATCTAATCTAATCAAAATCAGGTGAAATAATGAATTATTCTGAATGATTTTTCATGGACAATAATGTCGGAGTAATTGATTTACTGAAGATAGACATACGTGTGTAAAGGAATTTCTTTATTAAACAACTCTTGAATGGTTGACAATTGTAATCTAATCAGGTGGAATAATAAATTATTCTGAATGATTTTTCTTGGACAATAATGTCGGAGCAATTGATTTACTGAAAATAGACATACGTGTGTAAAGGAATTTCTTTATTAATCAACGCTTGAATGGTTGGCAATTGTAATCTAATCAGGTGGAATAATGAATTATTCTGAATGATTTTTCTTGGACAATAATATCGGAGTAATTGATTTACTGAATACGTGTATAAATAATGGTGCACAACTGGAATTTAATCAAGAAGTGGAATAATCAATTATTTCTTATGGCTTCTATCGTAAAACAATATTGAACTAATTAATCTATCGAAGATCGAGATACCAGAAAATTCTAAAATATCTACCAAACCACCATTCCACTTCAAACCATGCACCGTATACATCTAACAAATTTCGAAATAAATCACCCGATTAATACACAAGATACCCGAACCAATTCACAAGATTGAAATTCGTTAATATATCCATAATCTATTTTCAATATACGAGAGCTCCCAGGAAATTTCAAATAATTAGACACGTTTCATGTCGGAGTAAAAAGATGTCCCTTAATCATTCGCGTCCTACGAAATTTGACAGCAATATTTATTTCGACAGGTCTGGGATGAGGAACTCGCTCATATCGCCAGGCGCTGGGCGCTGCAGTGCAACCTCTTTGAGAAAGATCAGTGCCGAGACGTTGGCAAGTAATCCCCTTTGATACGTCCCATTTTTCACTTCCCTTATTTGTCCCCATCATTTTTCAATATCCCGTATATATATATATACGGGCAAACGTTGGATTATTTCAGTAGGAACGCGGTACGTCAAAATGACTGATGCCTGCGTCCCTTTCTCACTGTCTTGTCAGTTCGTTTATCGTCCCCGTGTTCCTTTCCGGGTAACCACCGTTAACCGTAATAATCATTCGTAGTTTTCCTATTAACCCATTTGCATCAGAGCTCGAAATAGGTTACGAACTTCATACGTTTGAGACGTTTGACTGATGGTCAGCCCGTATCACCGTGCGACAGTACCTTGCTATTTCCAAGGAATATTAGGTAATCGTTGAAGCAAAAGATACTAGTATATATTTCTACTACAATGTTACTACTATCTTTTGTTTCAATTGTTACACGTGATTTCCAAGTAAAACTTCAGGTAATCGTTGAAGCTAAAGATAGTAGTATATATTTGAACTACAATATATACTACTATCTTCTGTTTCAATTATTACACATAGTTTCCAAGTAATAATTCATCAACCCTCCGCGAACGAACGAATTTCAGCAAAATGAAATGTTCATATTCGAAAGACTAAGTCGCAAACAAATGATTTAATCACTCGAACAGCAAGAGATCATCGCGTAGTTTCTTTTCTTTTCAATGATTTAAGCAACCGATGTACAATTTAGCTGCATCTGCTGGTTTTCTATATTTCAAAGAATCTTCGTCCGCAAGGGGTTGAAATGAATAATTAAAACAAATCTCCCGATGAATAATAAACTCCGTGGTTTCTTTATCCATGATAGTTGTCTCGTTCGAAAGCGAGCCGATATTCTCATAGAAAAATGGCCGTTTCTCCGAGCGTTCCGTCGATCTAGTTTTATGGTTGCCTCTCGGCATGAAACGAACGACCGATCTGACTGATGAATTTAATCGGTCTATGTATAAGGTAACATACGGACCGCCGCCATTGTGTGCCGAACGATCTATGTGTTCTTTGTAGAACGATTCGAGGTATGGCAGAACGTGCACCTGCTCGATATGAGCAGCGTGGGAAACAGCACGCGCGCCGCGAGACTTCACTTTCACATTCAATCATGGTACGACCAAGTGGAAGACTTCGATTCCGCGGAATTCGGGTAAGCCCCTGCTATATACACTTTCCTGCGAGCTTTAAAGCTGTACCATTCCCGCTCGGGTTCGTTATTTTTCCCGACTGCGCGGGGATTAGTTTAATGCCGGAGGTTCGCTGGGATCTTTCGTAGTCAAGGTACGAAGAGACTGCCGGCGACTAGAGCGGTTTATTTTATCAAACAGTATTACAGATGTATCAGCTTCGAATAATTACTTAGAAGCTTTCGATGTATGATATTATTTGCAGCGACGAAGTACTGTCGTCGCGTCAGAGGTGACTTACGACCCAAATTCAGATGATCGATGTTTTTTAATATGTAGTTGAATTGCTCAGAAGTTAATACGGTTAAGTAGGTTTTTGGATATTTTCTGATTTTTAGAAATTTTAATGGAATAAATAATATTGTTTTTAGTTATTCAAAGATTTACTCGTTTCTTACTTATCTTACTTTTCTTTTTTTAATGTATGGTTGAGTCGCACGGAAGCGGATGCTGTTTGGCGCAGAAAACAACAAATCGGGGAATTTGTGTAATTAATGTATAGTTGAGTCGCTAAGATGCCAATGCGCATCTCATGCGAGATTCGATCGGTATTTTGATGTTTTCTAATTTTTCGAAATTTTAATGGAATAAATAATATTGTTTTTAGTTATTCAAGGATTTACTCGTTTCTCACTTTTCGTTATTTTATATAACCCAACCAACAGAGGTGTACGTCGAATAGAATGCTGACAGGCGCAAGGTTTACTAAATACAGCCAAAACTTAAACCAGCTTTCCTTTCCAACATGTGTTTAAATAATGTGACACTTGATAAGCTACGAAGGTATATATTTACCTTAAACAAGTTAACAAAAGTCAATCTAAGAAATTTGATGGCAAATAATTAATAATTGTTCTGGCGCTTAATATATAAATTACGTATAAACAGTACCGCGTAAATAGAGGAACGCCTTAAAAATACGTTCGAATAAATAAAAAGCAAATAAACGGAGTTTATTTACAAATTTCCATGAGTCACAGCGCTATTAATGTATGTCGGGTCAAGTGAACTCGAACAATGCGAGAGGGTTAATATACGCTCCGTGGAATTCCTTAGTAGAGAGGCTGAATACCTTTTGAATTTCTAAGACCTGCTCACACACGACTTTTATCAAGCTACGCGACCGTGGAAACTGTTTCTTCTCAACATTCTTCTAATGTTTAGAGCAACACCAAGCACTTAAATCGTCTTTGCAAAATTTCTTTATAAAAGCTGTAAAAATTTTTGTTTAGCTACTACCGAATCAGGTTCTTTAACACTAGACTTACGGAAATTCGCGTAATAAACGAATCTATTGTAGAATATTTCAAATGTACGTCAAGTTAATGCATGCTGACGAAATAATGTTCTAGAATGCGTGTCAGTGAGATGAAGTCAACTGAAATCTCAATAGACACACTCTTGGAGTTTCTATAAAAGAATTTCAAAATACCATTTATCTGCTCGGTAATAGATAAATGTCGTCCGTCTCATTAGAGAATATTGAGCATTTCCAGTGAAACATTCGGAAGTTTCTTACTAGCAATATTCAACATTTTTGACGAAGCGAAGACGATATTCTTTGAGACTAACTCGAAGAGAAATCGCCAGTACATTGAGGAACAAAGCTATTTTACTCCAATATTTCACGTATCGAGACATTATACAAAGCTCAACATTAATCAAAGTTTAATTTAACAAAGTTTAACGCGAGAGTCTATAGTTTTACTGTATCCAATCAACTGGCGACTGAGAGTCACCTCCCGAGTGCAAAGGGTTGAGCAAGCTCAGCTGAAACGATACTTTCGACTGGGCAAAAAGTCGAAATAAATTTGAACAGTAGTGAGCTTTGTTCGGGAACCGTGGCGCGGTTGGGTCACGTACACCCGAATCGTGCGTTAGGATTACGTATTATCGAATGCCGACGGGCCCGCGTTCAATGACAGAAGCCCGCATAAGTTCGAGTCGTTGAATCGTAAGGTAATTTAAATTCGTTGAACCGTTCGTTAGCCGACTGCATACTCTGTAAGCATCGATTAACCCCTTAACGCTCAACCCAGTGACGCATACAGCCACGCCTGACTACATAACAGAATGCAAGCTCGTGAGAGAATCCTTTGGTTCCGAAGTGCCTTTTTCGAAATCATCTTCAGCGCTCTTTTTTTCGAGGCATTCAACGAACGCACATACTTGACCTTTCTATGTGCACTTTTTAACTCTCCGAGGCACTAGATTTACCGACATTTTGGTGTCTAACTCTATCGAGACGGGTTAATTTGACTGATGAGCGAAATCACGCGTTTCCTTTGAAGAACAACTTAAAAAACGATGTGATTATACACAATGACCTTATAAATGAAACTATCTATAGTGTGAGTGAAAGTCGGTACAAGTGGCGGAAGAAGAATGGGTGAAAATGATTTGAATTTGAGTCACTCAGAAGCCAATGCAGTTACGTCGATTTTTTTATATTTTCGGATTTTTCGAAATCTTCGTGGAACTAATAATATTTTCAGTTAATCAAAGATTTACTCATGTTTTCGTGTTTTCTAGCTTAGAAGGTCCTTCTTTTTATAGCTTCTGAACATGTTGTATAATCATTCCAGAAGCCAAAACGTTAATTTCCTGAATGTTCGTTTTTTGAACCCAACCGCATTGGCTTCTGAGCAACACAATTATTATACAACATACTCAGAAGCTATAAAAAGAATCGGTTTCTAAGGTTCATTTTCATTGGAAGTGGTATAATAAAAATATTGTTTATACGAATAAAATCTTCTCTTCCTCCTGCAATAAGTATAATTAAAAAGGCATCAGACAGCTAGTATATCCTCTCGGCGTGAAAGGATTCACCAAGTTATTTATAAGACCGCACAATACAGGGTTCAGTATAAAATAGTTCGTACACGTGTACGTACAGTACGTGTGTGTGTGTGTGTGTGTGTAAGTTCGTTGGGAAATCCACACATATTGTCATTCAGTGTAGCACGTAATGCCCTAAGTTGAATTGATCGAAACGACTCTTATGTGGCGAAGCTTTCACTTTGTGAATAGGACCGTTCGATCTACCGCGTGTAGACACTGCTAACTCGCCTTTGAATTTAAGGAAGGGTTTACCAATATCCCTTCCCGCTTTCCGGTAAGCTCTTTTCTTTTATACTTCCCTCTGCGCTTCCCTCTGTTCCATCTGCAGTGTGACAAGCGTGTGTCAACACAGAGATCCAAGGTACTCGAGGAAACAACTGAAGACTAGAACAGTCTTATTCAGTAGGCATCTTAGGCACACAGCCTAGGGATTACGATCGACGTTCAGAACCTGCGACAAGATGGCCGGGCCCGCGGAAACAATATGGCGCGCAATATGGCCGCCTCTGTACAGAACCTCAAAATTCAACTATTCGCTTAACGAACATTGGATGTTATCAATGTGTTGCTAAGTAGTTTTTGTTATACAAAATTTCTCTGTTTATCCCATTCGCTAGCTTTTCTTTCAGTAACAGACTTCATGGTTGCAATATTTTATGAAATAAAATATATCGTCTTTACGTACAAATAATATTCGAAACATGAAATCGCCGCGATTTCCTGTATATTATGCGCTACAATATCATATGAAAATGCATGTAAATGTAATTTACTCTTCTTTGCACAAATATGAAATATCGATTGTCATAAATGTGTGACACTGGTAGCGAACGTGTTATGTAACGTTGGAATCGAAATATCTATTATCATTGGAACAACTAAAGAAAATATAACCACCGTATGTTTAGGACTATAACTTACAACTTTTGTCTAAGCATCTTTTTCTATTATTCATACTTTTGATGTTATTGAGTTTTGTTTAGGTGACTTACAATCGTCATTTGATCCGAAAGGCAAAAGCAACTAGTAATGAGTTATTGAAAAAAATTATTAAAGATGAGACAGTAAATATTCTTAGGAAAGCGTTGGGAAAAACTAGAAACGTAAAAAGACAAACACAATTATTTTTAGAGGAATTCGGCCATCCAAATAAGGAACAATCTCGGTAACTTTCATCTGAATAAGTCACAGCATTTAACAAAATATTATATTCACATTGTATTATATATAATCCCGAAGAAAGTTATCCTCCGCAAAACATATTAGCTTCCTTAAAACAAACACTTCCGTACTAAAACTTTCTTTCCATTCTCTCAAAAACAAGAGACACTCGATTCAAATTTTGCAGATATTACTATTTACCGTTACAAAAATGTCCCGCGCAGTACATTTGGCTTGCCATCCTCGCTGTAAGAATCTTTTCCGGTTAATGAAAAATGCATATTGACGTTCCAAGTCGCAGGAGAGTTCACAGAAACGTTATTGTCTGCCTTAAAACTTTGAAATCTTGGCAAAGGCGGCTAATTGGTTAAGAAGTTTAAAAGAATGGCAAATCTTCGGGCATCCTATCTTAGTCGTGATGCAATGAATAATAGATCACTTGAAAACTCGAATCATGATTTTACATTAAATAACAATAAATTCGTTTAATTAATGAAAGGGAGCTGCGAGGCTAAAGAAGTATCATGGCAGTAATCTCGGCGGTGTATGTATCTTTACTCTTCTTTGAACTCACCGAGAATCCAAAGCTATGTATGTGGTTAAAAGTTCGTTTGTGGGTTCGCTTCGTAGCGTGTGGTCGCCGGTAATTCTTGCGAGAAAATTGCCGGAATATTTTCCTGGTAGTAACTAGAAGTAGAGATACTTACGTGTTAGATTTTTCTTTGAGTCAGAGGTAATAGTCTGGCGAGGTGGGGGTGTATTGCGTTAATGAAACACTCGGTCGAATTTTTGGTTAACATGCTGACAACACATGAAATTCGAAGTATAGATTAATAAATAAATGTGATCTATTACATGACTTTCTTAATTCTTCTATTTAAATTAGGGTTTGTCTATATTTTGATTCTTAATTGATGAAATAGAATTGATTTTACGCAGCTACAAGTATTTTAGTATTGAAGTGGAAATTTGTTGAGTAAGTGTGATTTATTACGTATCTTTCCTAATTCTTCTATTGAAATGATCGTTTAGTAATATTTTGATTCCTAATTGATGCAACAGAATTGACTTTTAGCAGTTACCATTTATTTCACTGTGAAAGTTAGAACAGTTCCAGGAGGCACATTATAATTATTATTATATTAGGACTACTTAAAAATCTAAATTAGTTGTTTATATATACAGTCAATGCAGTAGAATTTTATAGAGTAGATTCAAAGTGGATGAAAAGTATTGGAATGTGTTTTGCAAGAATAAGATATAATTTTATATAAAATCGCTTATTATACATTAATGAAATTCATTAAGCTTTTGTGTGTCAGATAGGTATTCCTTCTTATTTTAAACATCTTTTAAATGTTTATAATATTGCAGAAAGGTATATTATATTATTTGAGGGAGTTTACGAGATAGTAGACGATAATAAACAATTTCTGTAAGACAAATTTGTATAGCTTTCGTTGCTATCATAAACCATTTATAATTTTTACATTCTTTTGCATATATTTTTCAAAACTTATGGATGCGTGACATTTCCAAATTTACATTCGACGCACGATAGTATAAAAGAATTTCCCATTGAATTTTGGTGCATGGAAAAGGAACTGAAATTTGTTGGACAGCATAATCGATTTCCGAAGTTCCGTCGGTGAAGTTCTGAGAAATTTCCTGTCTCTACTACTTCAACAGTGTATCTTACAGTCTTTGTTATTATTGCGAATAAACTTATCTTGTTAAGTTCACCCGGGGGACTTGACTTTATAATATCGTGCAATCCTGAAGGACGATAATTCCAAGCGAGAAAGTAAGTAGCAAGTGAAAAAGTAACTTTGTTTTATATAAAACCTGGCTCTTTATCAAATAAAGTCTCTGGGCTATGGAAAATAAGTAATATTATATAAGCATCGATGTAAAAATTCTATCAGTAGCATAATACACACTGAAAAATGCCTCTAGTTGCGTGACTTAAAAAGAATGGTCCCTTCTTCGTGCTTTTTCTGAATTTTACATCTTACATCTGTAATCCTGAAATATTATCAACAACTATAGACAGATTAAAATATTGTAAGCTTTGAAATGAATGTTGTGTATACTTGAATACTTTAAGTGTTCCTTTTTTGGTAACGAAATCTTCAATAAATAAGTCTAAGAAAAGAAAATTAACAATACAACTCCTCGAATACGATTAGATTTACTTATTCATTGTTATTTGTTTATTTCTCCAATATATTTAACATTTTCTTCGACTTATTTATTCGAGAAAATATTCAATATATTTATCACATATGTTTAGACAACTTCTCGAATACGAAAACAACGATTAGATTTATTTATTCATTATTCGTTGATTTCTTGATTTCTTGACTCACTTAACGAAGAAAATATTCGACACGTGTGTCACATTTATTTAGAAAATGTCTCGAATACGATTAGATTTATTTATTCATTATTATTTGTTGTGTTGAATATTTTCTTAAACTTATTTATCCAAAAAAATATTCAATACATTTATCACACATGTTTAGACAACTTCTCGAATATGAAAACAATGATTAGATTTATTTATTCATTATTCGTTGATTTCTTGACTTGTTGATTTATTTAACGAAGAAAACACTCAACACGTGTGTCACATTTATGTAGAGAATTTCTCGAATAACGCGTCGACAGTCCAAGAGACTCTTAGGATCCTCGAGACCCGATTGGCTGTTAAATTCTAGGTAGCTCGCGAATGATTATGAAGCACTCAGACGTCTCGGTCTCGCCGCTGAATGGAAATCAATAGTTGTAAAATTATTCGGAGCGAGAAGAATAGACGAGTTGCATTGTTCCACAGGAATCTTTCTTATTACCATGGTATTTCTGTATAATACACGTCGAGGTATTCGCGACATCGACAGATTCCTTTTCCCCCGTGCCTGATATTTGAGGTCCGCTGCCATCTGTAGCAACATGCATTATATTTCAGGCGGACTGTACACGGAGAACGATCCATCAAATCCTAAGATTAAGGCTCCACACGCATTTCCATCTCATCGCCTTGGAAGTTATTACTTCGGAATGTCAACTCCCGATACGTCGTGGAAACAGATTGCCGATATTTATCTAATCCGTGTACACAAGCCGTGTACACTAATTGAAGTCGTTCTAAGCTGCGTTCGCGAAACTCCATCGATTACTAACTTTAAGGGAAAAGTTCAGCGCGCGATAATTAACCCCTTGGCTTTCAATAACGCCTGAGACTTATCATGAAGGTTTTTAATAGAATTTAGCAAAAATAAATATTACTCGAATATTTATTCTTGCGAATTCGAATGAAACATGTTTCCGTTATCAATGATTATATTTCAGAGCAAAGGCGGACGTAGAATGTGCGTATAATTTCTCTCATTTTTTAATGCATTATTAATCACAAAGTTAGTGTATTCATCACATTTGAGAGATAATGATTTATGAATTGTCTTATGAATTATAATTGTTTTCAAGTCATTTCGAAGTTCTGGTCCCATGGGACCGTTATGTCACCGAAAGTGTAAAGATTCAGGTTATATTCTAGAGAAGTTATGTTTTTTAAGTAGTTATTGCATAGTTATTGTTAGAAGAGACAAGCAACACTTTGAAATGAGACAGATGCAAATATGTTAGTATCTACATTTCACTGACTAAAATGACCGTTGTTATCGTGTTTTTGTTATTATTATTTAGTTAATCTATTTTTAACAAGTTTTGGCTTCTAAATTCTTTAAATACAAG
The DNA here is from genome assembly GCF_051020985.1 of Nomia melanderi. Classification (NCBI taxonomy): domain Eukaryota; kingdom Metazoa; phylum Arthropoda; class Insecta; order Hymenoptera; family Halictidae; genus Nomia; species Nomia melanderi. The sequence continues at coordinate 738,821 of NC_135001.1, read as the reverse complement.
TACAAAAATTCATATGGAATCAAAGTATTTGGTAACACAAGCAGCTAGATAATATTATAACACGAGTACCGTTATAATAAATAATTAATAATTATTTCTAATACCATTTTCCTTCGTTACGAAAAAATAAGTGTAATCAAAGAATGTCTAAAAGTCTCGTGATAATCAACGTGTGAACCCTGATTCACTGTTTATCTGGTTAGAAACTTTTAGACGTTCTTTGATTATACTTATTTTTTCATAACGAAGGAAAATGATGTTAGAAATAATTATTAATAATTTATTGTAACAGTACTCGTGTTATAATATTATCTAGCTGCTTATGTTACCAAATACTTCGATTCGCCATAATCAACGTGCGAACCCTGATTCGCTATTTATCTGGCCAGAAACTTTTGAGCGCTACTATGCATAATAGAATGAAACGTTGTCAACTGATTCACAGTGGAACTGGCAATTTCCCAATGCATATTATATGTTCCTTCTGACTCGCAAATTGCTGACCAGCTTTGTCACCATTGGCAACAGAGACACTATGTAGTTGGCAGCCAATAAAATCATCGTAAAACCGTAGCCAATGCGTTCTAGGTTCGTGTGACGTGAACCGAGAAGTGAAGTTATACGATGTAGATAAGGACAACTCGTTACACTCGAGAGTATGTTTCACTCTGCTTCGGCACTTAAACAACCGAGAGCATGAAATCTCGCCTCCCGCAGCAATCGTGTCGTGAAAAGGAACCCCGCAAGTGCAAAGCGTCTATGAGCACCTTCCGATTTATAGCAATGCCTACCTACAATCAGATACAGTCACTAACAAAACCATTCGAACATTATGCATGCTTAGGCGCGATAAATGTTCAACGGTTCGTTTCCACGTTGCTAACAAGGGGACCTTTTCAACTAGCACAACTTGGTCTTGATAAAACTTCTGTGATAGATAGTTCTAAAGAAAATATTTCACGCTTATTGTTTCTGATCAGTTAACATTCAGTTTGAAGAGATGAAAATAGCTCTTAAAGTTGAGGGTTGGAAGCTATTTCTTGATATATCTCTGTACCAAGGGGTGCAGGCAGAAAATTTTCTTTTTAAATTGTTCACCTTGGAATGAACAATTTAGATTTCTTTTCTACTCTTCATAGTTGAGGGTTGGAAGTATATTTTTTATATCTCTAAAACTAGGGGGTGCAGACAGGAAATTTTCTTTTTAAATTATTCTCCTTGAAATGAACAATAGATTTACATTAGATTTCTTTGTTACTCTTGAAAGTTGATGGTTGAAAGTATATTTTTTATATCTCTGAAACTAGGGGGTGGAATAGAAATTGGAACTGTTCATTTTGAGGCGAACAATTTAACACTAAAGATCCACCGATGAACAATTTTTGTCTGAACTTAACCGTGTTGGCTTCTGACTCAAATATTACTAAACGCTTGTCAATTATTACATTTGCCTTGTGCCTTTGTAATCATATTTTCCACAGGAATGATTGTTACATGATTAATACTTAAAAAATAAGACGATCAGTGTAATACTTCACTAACAGAGTCGCTCAGAAGCCAATTTTTTGATACTTTCTAATTTCTCTAAATTTCAATGAAATAAATAATCTTTTTTGAGTTATCAAAGGATTTACTCGTTCGTTCATTTTTCCTAGCTCAGAAAGCCCTTCTTATAGCTTCTGAATATATCGTATAATCATTTCAAAACTCAGAACACGAATTTCCTAAATTTTTATTCTCTGAACCTAACCGTATTGGTTTCTGAACGACTTACACATAACCATAACATACAAATTTTACAAACAACATTCTTTATATCCACTTTTACTTCTGATTCCTTCGTTTTGCTTCCCCGCCATTATTCAGTTCTGAATTTTCTCGCCACAGTCTCTCTGCCTAACCTTCCTTTTGCATTCCTTATCTCGCGTCTACAATTCTTTTTCTCTTTAAATCGTTCCATATGCTACCTTTACCTATCCCCATCTTTTCCTCTTTTCATCTGCTATTTTTCTTAATCTTCGTCTCCATACCCAATGATCCTCTATTCTGCCTAACCTCCTTTCCAGTCCCTTTTTCTCCGAAATTATCATTTCTTTATCTTCCCCCGTCTACGGCTTCGCTGTTACTGTTCTACGCCTCTTCGACTCTCGTTTTCCTGTAGTAAAATACCATCCATTGAAACAGACGATGGGAGAAGTCGCAGTGAAATTTATTAAACAATGAGAAGATATTACATTCTTCCTTCAAGTTTCTCGTGAATATCCGCGATTATGTAGAAGAATGTTTATTATCCTAGCAGACTAATATTTGTTCTTCGTTCTATTTGTTAACGATATCATAATTACATCGTGTATAAGTAAGTTAGTTAGTTAGTTAAACTATAGATAAGTCAAGTTCATGGAAGTTTCAAATTGAACAACTGAAAACACCCAGTAGCCGAAATTTAGCCGGACGTACAATGTGTTACGACAAATTTGCGTAAATAACATTAACCGCTTGCTTCTTCATTAAATATGGAGACTCTATGCGTAAAAGTGTTGTTTAAACTTCTTACATTACGTAACAAAGCGAACTTTCCTGAAATAGTTGTATTATCGAAATTTTATAGACATTACTGAACACCTGATGTTCGCGACAGAAGTTGACCATCTTCTAAAACGAGAAAACTTAATTGACCATATGTCAGTTAACAGTTGACCACTTACAAAACCAAAAACACTAAAGGTGATTACTTAAATATCCTTTATTTCTCAAAAACAGTGATATACTTAAGTAGTCCTATTATCCAAATTCTACACACATCGTCGAGTCACAAGCTGACCATCCTCTAAAACAAGAAAACTAATAAGAAACCATATTAATTACCAACTAACATACAAAACCAAAGACACTATAAACTTCTCCCATCTGAAAAAACCTACTAAGACCACAGAAACGAGCACCCACCGAATTCTTCGCCAGCCACAGGAAATTGTCAAGCAACGCTACCAAACGGAGTAGCATCGGCAAATACATATACAAGCACTCCCCTCACGATTCCTCTATTCCAGGTACATAACGTACACCGCGCGAAGTAACCTGTCTTACGTCTCGTTTGCCTCGGCAACAATTAGCCAAGTCGGTTGCGGCCGTGCAATTTACACAGCAGGGCCAGGCGAGTCGACTCGTCGAGGAGAGTTCGGAATGGCCGGGCGCACAACACCCCCAGGAATCGGGGATCGAGTGGAGGCCCTCGTGTGCAATTACGGCCCTCTCGATCGAAAGACACCGGGGGAGCTCTACGAAGACGGCGCGCCGGCTCTTTGTCCACGGGGGACGGTCCGTAGTTCACGATACAGAGCCCTCTGTCGTAAGTGTTTCATCCCCGATCCACCACCACCACCACCCCCCTTTACCGAAACCGCCTGTCTTCTGTGTGTTCAGCTGCGCGCGATTGTTGTCGCTTCCTCTAGCCACGCTCGTTACCTTCCTCGGATACACGAACCGGTTAACAACGACGAATTTCAGCTACGAGCAACGGGAGAATCGTTCTCGACGCGCATTCCAATTGCGAGCCACGCGAGAGCTTTGTCGCTGTTATTACAACACCCGACAGTACGCTGCGATTGATTTTTACGGGAGATTTGTTCTTAGAGAGTCGAACCTATGGGCAGCGATGACTTTCAGATGATTCTTTGATTTCTGTAGTGTGACAGGGAGGTATATGGTACAGTTTGTTAGATTTCTGTGGATCTTTGTATTATCGAGGGAAGTGTGGAATTACTTGCTAATCTCAGTGATCACAAAATGAAATTAAAGGCGCACATTCAAGTGGATTCAGGAAAAAATAATTCGTGAACGAAAGGGTTAATTATTTATTCGCATCGAATTCTCTGTGATGCTTTAACACTAGAACTACCAAATGGGTCAACATGGCCCGTCCCCAAATTCGTTTTTTCAGTTATTAAAAAGGAACGCATGCTTCTCTGGGAAATAAAGTAATGAATCTGATGCAGAAATGCGCAGGCTGAATTATAAACCAATTGAAATCTCAATAGATGCACTGTTAGGATTTATATAGGAAAATTCGAGAATTTAATTCTTTGGTAGTTCTAGTGTTAACGAGATTAAACTGGATACATTCTAAACTTCCTCACGAAATAGATAACCAAACTAAGTTAGAAAAAGCTAAACTATAAACTAATTGCAATGTGAATAGATGCACTATTAAGGTTTCTATAGAAAAATTCAGAAATTCAATTTAATTCCTCGATAGTTTTAACGCTATTCCTACCGACACTCCACGTATACCTATTCCTACCGCGACCAGTCAAATGACTGGTTTTTAGCACAACTTATATTTTTTAATATAGAATGAAGATAATAGCCAATTTGACAGTGTACAAATACAGTTTCTTTTATTTAGAAGTATATCATGTACATTTTATTCCTTTTCACCGCATTTTCTACAAATAGGTTTGTCGATTGTACATTTCCCACACACGTACTTTTTACATTTTAGACAGATGTTGTTAGTCTTATTGTCCGTGCAATATCTTATTTGGCATTGTTTCCGTTCGCGTGAACCTGTACTTGTATTTGTGAGGGGTGTTGCTTGATTTTCTTTGCCTAACTCTAGTTCTTCTTGACATTCAATGGCAAGTTCATCTGCCAATTGTAATAAAAATTCCTGCCTCGAAATTTCTTCTCCCGTGGATTCTTTATACAAAATCCATGCATTTATCCCGGCTAAATTTAGGATATAGGAAAAGGCGATCCAATTACGTTGTCTACAGGAAATTCTAATCGAAATTTTAAAAACAGTCATTTGACTGCTCGCGGTAGGAATAGTGTTAATGTTAACGAAATTAAAGTAGATACATTCTAAACTTCCTTACGAAATAAATAACGAAACTAATTTAGAAAAAGCTGAACTACAAACCAATTGAAATCCGAATAGACGCACTGTTAAGGTTTCTATAGGAAAATTCGAAAATTCAATTTAATTCCTCGATAGCTTTAATGTTAACGAGATTAAAGAGCTAGATACTTACTAAATTTTCTCACGAAATATGTGCTGGCCGATGACGGGAAAAGGGAAGAGAGGAAAAGAAGAGGAATCGGTTGTATCAGAAAAGTTTCAGAAATGGATGTCGCGCAAGGTAAACCGGAGAACCGAACGGAACCAAAAGGAAAAAGCCGAGCGGACGGTAACCAGCGGCACATTCCCAATTAAACGTGCAGTTTATCTTGTTCAGCCAGTGTTATTATTACTGGCACGCCTGTCGACGTGATCACCACTTATCGTACATCGCCGATTAAACGTTGCCCGGCGCAGCGCTATCAATAAAATTCGTATTCCACAGGTAAATCGATTTTATTGTTTGCGCACACACGTGCAGGATTCATATATGTAAGTTATGAGGAATTGATTTCGTCCCGTGCTTCCCTCAAAATCAACCGATTTATATCAATGATTTATCAATGAATCGTTGTATTTTGTTTAATTAACCTGTTTTAGTGCCGAGCACCGTGACAAACGGATAGTTTACGTTCGATACGTAAATGATATTAATGCAATCTCATAGGAATGTTTGCAGTGCTTCGTTAAAGAAAATAATGATTCAATTATTTTTAAACATGAATTTATATAAATATAAAAATCTACGTGTAATGTTTATTTTAACGTGTTAATATTGAAAGTACCGAACGGGTTGAAATTATTTATTCCTGATTTCTTCTTTTCGCAATTATTAATATTTTAAGTATGATGCGCCGTTATATGGTGGCTTCCAATCTGTTTCAACGCGTAAAAGAATCTTAATAGTATTTACCCAATTGTAACTAATAGTAGTAATCATAATAAAATAATAATGATCCTCCGTTTCCAAAGAAAATGAGTTTTAAGTTTGCATGGGACTAATAGATTAGAAGAAGCCTGCAACGATCTTTTCTTTGTTCGTTTTCCTTTGAATTATAATCGTTAATTATTTTATTATTGTAATATCATTGTATTTTATTATTGTAACATCATGTTAAAATATCAGTTAAAATGTCAATTAAAATATAAATTATTATAATACCATTGTATTTTATTATTGTAACATCACTCTATTTTATTATTGCAATATCATTATACTTTATTATTCTAATATCATTGCATTCCATTACCGTAACATCATCATACTTTATTATTGCAACATTATTTGTCTTATTGCAGTAGCGTACAAACCAGAAACCCATTTTGTTCGAAAACGGAGGACCATTGACAAAAAACACACGAGGGTTTTTCATTCCCAGATATGCATTTACTACAACATGCACGGAGTTTCATTAAAACTCAGATTTCCATGTCCGTCCCCGTCCTTGTTAGTGGCAATAGACACAATTATCCGTGAGATCTTCTACGCGAAGCTGAACAAATTTATTCGTCTTGCGATCATAACTCTCCCTACGTTTATTAACCGATAAACCGGCGAGCTATCGAATAAAATCCACCACTAGTTTTAGAATATTGCTTTTCGATAATGAACGCCGCCGCAGCATTAATGACCGCCACCTACCCATTCATTAGTAGCCTGCGTCTATCGCGGCTAGCTTATTAACGTTTTCGCAATCGATGACATATTAGCGCCGATCAGATATTACGCGGAATAACACACAGACGCGTGCGCATACACACAGACATAGAACAAATTCTGTCATCTTCAATTTTACTGTTACATTATCTTATTTTTCTTATGAGTCACTTATTTACAAGCTGTTCATCATTGAATCCCTCGGAAACCAATGCGGTCGATTTTTTTATATTTCCTGATTTTCCTAAATTTTCATGGAATAAATAATATTCTATCGTTGCGAAGGGTATCCGTTGAAAAGACTTTATATACTTTTCTGATCGAATTAATGAACTGAAAATTCTAGACTAATTTATCAGGAAATATGAATTCTCTTGATTTTTGCTTTCTGCACTTAAGCATTGGCTTCTGAGCGATATTGCTCATAGATGCAGAATAATATGAATGTTGATTAGTTCTAAGAAGTTGTGACTATTGCGTCTTTGTTTAAGTATTAATAATATTTTGATATACCTAATATTTAGGTATGCTATATATATATAAAAAAAAATTGTCAAAATATTGTATTTTTATTATATAATATTTTTATTAGATAAAATATTTAGGTATGTATATATAAAAAAAATTGTCACACCTAAATATGAGGCATATCAAACTATTGTTGTTGTTGTTGTTGTTGTTGTTGTTGTTGTTGTTGTTATCATCATCATCATCATCATCATCATCATCATCATCATCATCATCATCATCATCATCATCATCATCATCATTATCATTATCATTATCATTATCATACAGAAATAAATCAATAAAAATGTTTGGTAACATAAGCAGTTAGATAATAGTCTAACATACTGTGATACTAAATCGTTAATAATTGTTTCTAATATAATTTGCCGCTGTTATGGAAGAGTAGATATTACTACACAAAATATTCGAAATTCTCGTTGCAGTCGACATGTTAACACACGTCGAACAATGAATATTTTCAGCTGTTGTTATCCGCCACTTTTCCAGCTTGATCGGTTCCCACAGCACCCGCCATCCGCATCAACATATATCGTTGACGGTTTTTTTTCTGTATTCGCATACAACTTTTCGCAGTAAAATATAGATACTCGAACCAGCTGCAAAAACAGCAGAACCGCAAAGCACAGAAGCAATAAAGAAGAATATTAAAATTGAAACAAGTTTATATTTTGCAAAATTGGTAGGTTAAGGCTGTTGTTAGTAGTTTGAAAAGAATTAGTTTCCACGGCTGAAGTAAATAAGTAATGTCCCTTCAGAGGGATACAAAAGAAGTAAAACGTATTTATATTCATAGTGCACATTATACAGTGGCAAAGCATGATTGATTAAAGTCGCCGCCGCAACGTCTAACAGCACAACGCCAGCCTGGTACATATCGGGCCATCATTGACATATTTACAACTATCGTCCATTTAATATCACAGCTGCAACACGACATTCAGCTATCCACTCGTTGGACGTGTATGTATTAAACTTGTCAGTTATCGTCTATCTTATAAAAATGTTGAAATCCGTAGTAATTAGATAATGGGTATGTAGGCTATAATTAAATAGGTAATGGGTATGTAGACTATAATTAATATTTATGTAAATTAAGATTTTGAAGAATATAATCAGGAATAGCGTTAAATAGATAAATAGGTAATAGCCGCGTAGACTATAATTAATTAGCATGTATACTGCAGATATTTATACAATTGAAAATTTCAAAACATACAATCAGAGAAACAAAGTTATTTATTCATACGACATCTAACCATTTATAGAAAATCGTTTTTCTCAACAAATATATCTTTAGCACTTACAAAAAACCACAACACTTTGGGCATTCCACATATTTCCGCGTGTCACGCGCATTCTATGAAATTTCTTGTTCCCAGATTTCCCGTAAATACATAAAACTCCGGTCTAATGATTAGACACATTCTATCAAACTGCGTTGATGTGACCGGTTAGGCCACGCGCAAGAAAAATGTGCAGATAACGATCACTGTCGGTCAACTAGAAGGCGGGGATTTCAGGGAATTCCAGCGTTGGGCGCATGCAATACGTTCATTTCGAGCTGCCAACAGTAGGTCTGTCATTTTCAAACGGCGATTTCTTTAATTACTTCGGCTCTTCTATTGTAAACGGAACAGCTTATGCAATGCGCTATACGTTAATCGCAAGCCACATTGCGCAGCCACAAAATGCGATTGGCTCCCTTATCAACCCTCCCTTATCCGCGTTGGCAGAGTAATATTATTGGATCACACACGCAGCTCGCTGATCTCCCATTGGCGCGGAGCTAAATACTCTATAATATGAACTCACCCCTTCTAATAATATGTATCAACCCTCCTATAGACAGATAATTGCGACATTTACCGTATTTGGGAAAAATATGAACCACATTGTATACTGGTAACGAGTAATGTTGGTTTTGTACGAACACTTAGCTATAATTTTGCTAATTAGCAGAATATCGAAGAGAATGTTAAATTTGATTAGAATTGATTGTGTATTTTATATGTATTACATAACAATATTATATTTGAGCTTTTCTGTATATAGTGACGTAAATTGTTAACATTAAAATATTGTTAACATTAACTATATAAGTAGTGCAATGTGTTAGTATCGAAGACACTTAGCTGCGGAACTTTGCTCATTAGCAGAGTATTGACAAGGATATTAAATTTAATTAGAATTGATTGTGTATTTTATATGTATCACATAACAGTATTATATTTGAGCTTTTCTATGTATAGTAATGTAAATTGTTAACATTAAAATATTGTTAACATTAACTATATAAGTAATGCAATGTGTTAACATTGAAGACGCTTGGCCATAACTTTTCTAATTACCAGAAATAGCTGAAATCTTTCGAGAAGTGAAAGGTTGGAGTTCAAAGGGTTAAGTTCATTTCTTGATATTTTCTGATCTCCCTCAATTTTACTAGAACAAACAATATTCTTTTCGGTTATTAAAGGGTTTACTCATTTCTTCTTTTGTTTTTAGGTTAGAAAAGCCTTCTTATAGCTTCCGAATATGCTGTATAAACTTATTATAAAATTATTATAAATATTATAAAATTGTTATACAATATATTCAGAAGCTACGAAAAGTTAGCAAGAAAAAGATACAAAAGAAATTCAAAGTGGAAAGGGTTGAAATCAAATGATTAAATGAAAGATACGGTAGATCACACGCACTAGACTCTCGCGTAACACTTTCTTAGACTACCCTTTGACTTGGTTATTCCCTTGGTTGCAACGCGTTTTCCCTCCCTACGCGTACATTATACATCCATCTTGAATTAATTAATGCGACTTTCAGATTGAATGAACCCTTAGATATCCAGCCGTGAAACTGTTCACCGCGATAGGGGGTTCACAGCGGCGCTTGTGTCGGTGTTACGTTGATTTCTACTCGGTGAATTTACTAGGTCATTACTTTGAACCAGCCGTAAGGATTTGATCGTGCAATTAAGCAGCCGTGACGAAGCGACCCCGGCAAAAAATATATAGTTCCGACAGGTCGAGCGATAATTGAAAGAGACACGCCGGAAGAGAATGGAACGAGACGGTTGATGAATATTTCAGCGAGGTTCCAGGAAGAATTACGAGGCGGAAAAGGGGCCTGTGAAGAGGGTCGCCGGTAGAGTGTGCAGGAACGTGTCACCGTGCACAGGGAAATCGACGTTTCGCGGGACAAACACTTGTGCCTGATGTTATTTTGTTGTTTGCGCGATGTCAAAACGTTCGTAACATTCCGCCTCGCTCCCTTATAGCGGAACATCGTTCGATCGGTAGACCGGCGTCAATAGTTCCTAGTATTTCGCTGATGCAACTATGCAAAGGTAAATTGTGTACTCTAAGTACTCGATACAGGGGGTGGGTCTGTGTTTTTTTGACGCGTTCACGGGTAGGTATGGGAAATTTGAGTGTTCGTAATGAAGGCAAATGGGAGATGCTAAAGTTAATGTTAATGTAAAATGGCTCTGTGTGAGAAATGACTTACATCGTTCAAATCGTCAAACGCCTATTTTTTCAATTGTCTTTATCGGTTTATTGAATCTTACAGAAAGCGTTATTTAACTATTCTTAGTCATAGAAATAATACAAATTTCCTAGGCCAGATTACATCTCCTTACGTTTTACGAAATATCGATATTTCGATAAGTGAAAATTTTCATGTTTCGAAGACTAAGTCGTAAACAAATGATTTAATTACTCAAACAACAAGAGATCAGCACGTAGTTTTTGTTTTTCCTATTATTTAAGCAAGTAATATATATTTTCGCTTCATCTGCAGAAGGTTTTGTACATTTCAAAGAATCTTCCTCTGCAAAGGGTTAATACCAAGTATACACATACATACAGACACATATATACATTAAACGTTGTTCGGATATAAAGCAGCTAGGGACCACATGCAATTACGTCGCCTTAATTGGAAGCGTCAAGTGTTTGCGCATCTCTAAGGAATTATTGTTTACCGACTGAATTAGTTCCCCTGTGTTACCTCTTGGAAGAAAAGCGAAAAGTCATTAGGGGTGGGAAATTCCTGCGTAAAATCAAACCCTTCGAGACATGACACTTAACGCGTTCCCATGGGTCAATGGGTCAATATTTAACTTGTTCTTTCCGTTCCCTTGTTTCTCTTGCCAAAAATTAATAACTTTATTTGAAGATTTTGACATCTTTGTGTCTTTTTTACGACATTATGTTGCTTCAAAGAAACATTTATTTATAGCATTGAAATTTTCGCCACTTCAATTAACATTAAATGTTAATTTAAGTTTCTAAAATTCAGAGCTTTCGAATTACTTAATTCATTAATTAGTTAATTAATTCCTACGCATCATTGTACGGTTTATCACAAAATTATAATATTGAACTTTTAATCACCTCAACTAACATGTATTAGATTTTAATTTAAATTTCTAAAATAAAAAGTCTTCCAGTTACTTAATTAATTTACTAATTCCTACACATCACTGTGTGGTTTATCACAAAATTATAATACTGAAGTTTCAGTCATCTCATGTAATTCAATGGGTATTCAACTTTAATTATATTTCTAAAATAAAGTCTTCCAGTTACTTAATTAATTTGTTAATTCCTACACATCATTGTATTGTTTGTCACAAAATTATAATATTAAAGTTTCAGTCATCTTATGTAACGTGTATTCAATTTTAATTTAAATTTCTAAAATAAAAAGTCTTCTGGTTACTTAATTAAGTAGTTAATTCCTACACATCCGTATCGTTTATTACAGAATTACAACAACATCTAGTTAATTCACAAGTCTTGATCAATGAAACAGTTTCCATTAGTTGTATTAACTGTAAATATAGTTATGTTATTTATCATGTTATCATTCGACAAAGATAAGACGTCTCTACAGCAGCAGAAACAGGAACTCGTACAAGTTGAACAACGAAAGTTGCTGACTCAAGGCCTGAACGTGTATCTTCAAGAAGGAAAAAATAGGAAAAATAGGAGAAACGCGTTCTTGAAACTTACGTTACTTCGGAACAGCTGATAGATGGAGGAAAGGACACACCATAGATGCTTAAAGGAAACTTCTACACGGGACAAGCGAGCAATCAACTTTGAAAAAATTAGACTGCATATAAGACGAAATCTTTTAGCTGTACGCACCTTTGAATTTCAAAATCAATGTTACTCCAAACTTAATCTATTTTTATAAATTTATTCACGCAAATCCATGATTCTTTCTTGAAAAATATTTACTTATTTATTAACGTTTTACGATAACCATCGATTAAAAATGGTCGTACGAAAACAAAGTATTATACTATTAGATCGTATTTTGTTTAAATTAAAATGATAAATCGATATCGAAATGAAAAATTGATTCTTCAGTGGTACACGTATAAAGAATAATAAAATAAAGGGCATTGTTCAATTTCAAAGCTTCAATCATAAATTTATATTCAAATTAAAAATTAACAATGAATTGAAATGAAAGATAAATTAAAATAATTCTTGATCCAATATCACCTACCATCGAATACATAAAAATTACGAATACATTCTTGAATTAAAGTTGCAAGGCGAACAAGATACAAATATTTTGGACAATCTCATTAGCAGAATATTTTCGTTTGGTGATTAATTAAGACAAAATTCACGATTCACAGATTTGACATTAACAATGTCCGACATACAATTTCCTGTCTATTCCTGCTTAATACGAAAGATAGGTTAACTTCATGATTAGGTTCTTCACAGCAAGCAAGATGAGATTTCCCTGTATCTTCAGTGCAACGAAAGGTAGGATTGATTTACATGAAAAATTGTGCTGTTCATTCGAATAATACTATCATCACTTTCCGGTAGAGAAAAGTTACCGTTCTGCTCTTACAGTGGACGTTATGTTTAATATTCCAACGATATTTTACACAGTTCATCAAATTTGTATTAAAAACAACACTCAATAAACTTGTACATACATTAAATTGCAATTGAAACTTTTATTTTTGGCAGATAGATCAGTAACATTAAATAAGGACACTTTAAGTAAGTAATTGTAAAATGTCTTTAACAGAATTTCTTCAGAATAAAAATATTTCAAACGGATTGAAACGTCTATCTAATAAAGTAACTCGATGCTCAAAATAAAAAATTGAAACTTGATAATAGAAATCGGAGTAAGTACCGTCAGTTGCTGGGAACCTGGCACTCGTGACGTCATAGGGGCGGAGACAATCGCTCGATAGGTCCGCCCATTCCCCTCTATGACTCCGAGCACCCCAATTGCGAGTTCGGAGACGGCTCTCCCCACTCTTTGTCGCGCGACCCGTTTACTGTGCGTCAGCGTCTCAGTCAATCATATACCAGAGGCGGACATCCGTGTGGGGAGGGCGTGCACCTTCGAATCTGACCACTCAGACGAGAGTGCCAGGTTAACTGCAACTGACGGTATATTGCTAGGCTGTTGCTCCTCAGTTTTAAATGCAGAAAGAAGAATAGTGTATCGAATATTGAAATGAGCAAGCTTTGGTCTAACTATTCGAAGTGTTTATGAATGTGTTTATAAATTTTATAATATTTTATAAATGATACAATTATTAGAATAATAGTATTCTAAAAATTAGATTAACAACAAAATTGAACCCGTAGAATGATATATTTTATAAATAATACAATTATTAGAATAATGGTATTATAAAAATTAGATTAACAACAAAATTGTACCAATAGAATGAGATAGAGTCACATAATCGGTGATTGAATAGAGATTAGTTTAAAGTCGAACATTACGAATCTTTTCTCTCCAATAATTTTTCTTGTTTGATCAACTCGAGCACACCGTTCCTCATTTCGAACACTACTTCTCGCTCGGTCAGTCCTAGTCGACGTTTGTTGCTGATATCGTAAATCCCTGCTTCGCTCTCTGTATGCTCGCCTCTAGTGCCTCGTATCTAAACAATTTAGATGACTTTACACTGAATTGATAATACGTAGCTAATAATGCCGCTTATATAACGTCGCGGTGGGCAATTAAATTGCTCGTAATATTGTTTCGGCCTCACTATTAACGTCAATATAGGTTCAATATAAATGTTTTTATATTACACATAGTTTATGCAACACTGTAATCGATATTATACGCGTCATCCCCTTTGTATTGTCGTCGTTACTATTATTAGGTTGGTAACTAAGTTTACGAACTTGACCTTTTTTAAAAATTAATAATTACTTGTATTTAGTTGTAAATTAGTGTTATAAATTACTGTTATACGTTGTTGTTTTCAAATGCATCTTAAATTAAATATCCTAATAATTCAGAGTTATATAGACAAAAATGCAAAAGAAATTCGGAGTGCAAAGGGTTCGTATTAGCTTCCGAGCGAGTCGCATAGACAGAACTCTGAAAGGTTAACCGTTTGCACCCAACAATATTCTTCATTACAAACATTCATTATTTTCTAACGAAATATTAACAGTATTATTTGCAACTTACATAAAGAAACATCTTGCACAAACTACGGGACAGAATCGTTTTATTTCTGTTTCATGTGCTAATACATTATTCAACATTTTATACTGAACCTTTTATTTTCTAATTTCCCTGGGTTCAATCAAGTGGCGACTACTCAGTCGCCCCTCGACTGCAAAGGGTTAACAGTCTAAAAGGGAGGCGATACAGTTAATTTAATTTCTCACTTGGAGGTTGTACATGCTTGCGATTTCTTCGAATCTCGGATAATCCGCGCTCAATTTCGGCAGCTGGGCGTGAACAGAGGCCCTGATGGTGGTTCCCAGGTTGGTCGGGCAGAAGGTGAGGAAGCCGAGCCTCCGATGCCGCGAGAATTTCAGTTTCTCTCCAACTTCGGTAACTGCTTTAACAAGCCTGGCGTACACGGACGACAGGTTCCCACCCTTCTCCATCGATATCAGACGCATGTGATCCTCCTCGTTGCACCAGACGAGGAAACTTTTCGCTTCGTTAAAAAATATTCCTCTGCCTGGAAGACCGACGTGGAAAGATGGCGGAGATATACGCACGGCAAGGCAAATTATTTCTCGCCGGGAAAGTTTCGTAGGCGCATAATGCCGGTTCTCCACGGTCAACAAATATTTTTCCCGCGCGACCATCGAAATTTTCCTTATTACTCGACGTTATCCGACGACAGGGGTTGACTTGATATCATTCCCGGAATTCGTAGAAAGTTTCTAATTCCGCGGTCGTCTCGCCTGAGTAGGTCGTGAAATTCTTACGATCGCGCGAGAAATTATATCTTTTATCTTTCCAGTGGTGGTTCGATGATATTCGGATACAGCGGTTTTCGGTTTTAATGTATAGTTAAAAAGTTAGGGTCTGTGTCTGTGTATGTTCTGTTTATATTGTTGGTTGTTCGGTGTCATCGTTGGATTGTGATGGTAGGATTCGGTGGATTTTAGGAGTTTAGGAGTTTTTCAGATGTTAATTGGTGTAATGGAAAACGCAAACGATGAAACGGGGGAAGGAGGATATGTGTGAGTCATATATGACGCATTGGAAGTCTTGAGAAATAATGATCTCGAACTGGTCATAATAATTTTATTATCTATAGCAAAGAAGAAACTTAAATGATAAGACAATGAAAGAAGGATATGTACGGGTCAAGCATTACCCATCAGAAGACTTGAGAAATATTGACCTCGAAGTAATCGGAAGAAGTTTATTATCCATAGCAAAGGAAAAACATAAAGGATACAACCCAAAGGATATATACGGGTCAAACATGACCCATCAGGAAACTTGAGAAATAATAATTTCAAACTGACCCAAATAATCAGACGATCCATTCTAAGCGCTGAAAAACAACGCGTCCCAGTGTAACCTATGAAGCAAGCGAACTATAAGCAGCTACGTTCACTCATCTAGTTCTCTTTCCTTGATACGCCCACTATCTGATGCATCGCTCGGGTACATTTGCATATAGAACAAGATGTAAGTCTTGTATCGATTCGAACGTACTCGAAAGGTGGTTCACCGGGTACGTGTCGTCTACTGTGTGTTTCTGATTGCCCCGAGCGCCGTGAAATTGAATTATTAATATCCTGTTTTAGGTACGTCGCGCCACGTGTTCGCGTAACCGACGCGATCGCGCATGCCCGTGTACTAGGAAGCGTAGAAACCGAGGGATTCTACCTAAATTCCCCATTAACGTGAACCGAGTTCCATCTTTTTGTATAATACATTACACGGGAACCTTTTTAACCAGCGCCCGCCGATTTTCAACCCATTTGCAGCCGTAAGCGGAACATTCCGCGCACGACGATCGTCAGCTATCGCCGAGCGCGAATTGTTCCGCGAGCCGCAACTTTTATTTATTATTCTTTGTCATTTTTGTTATTTATTTTCCTTTTTATTTATTTATCACCGGACACAAAATATTCCGCGTACAACGCGGTTCGCTTTTCATTATCAATCTTTCATTATCATGTCCTCGACGAATTTCAGTTTTGTCAACACGTTGACTGCCACGAGAATTTCGATCGTTTCGTTTTAATAAGATTAAATGACGTTGAACACCGCACGATTTCATCGAGCAAAATACACACAATGGAAAAAATATGATATTAAATCGTTCGATTGAATTGATTTCTTTATGATTGACACGTTCATCTGGCTGAACGTCATCTTATTAGGTAGCATTATTTGGAATATAGAAATGTTTTCAAATAATCATCGTTTCATTGAGTGAACTATAGTAATTCGATTTGATTGGGTGTCACAAATAGTGTTAGAAATAATTATTAATGCTTTGTTATTACGGTATTTATATTACACTATTATCTAGCTTCTCGCGTTACTAAATATTTTCATTCAATATCAATTTTCTTGTTGTAATTGTTTTCGAGCAATTTGGAAGCTCGGTTCACCGGTGACCACCATAGTAGTCAACGTGTTAAATGTATAACAATATATACTACTATCTTTTGTTTCAATGATTACTTGGAATTTTCCTTGGAAATTATGTACAACGATTGAAACAAAAGATAGTACATATTGTAAAATAGTACAAGTATTGTATATACTCTCGAGTGCAAAAGGTTAATAAACTGTTTTCTTATCATTTCGTTTATCAACTTTGACTGTTTGAACATTAATTATTACCACGCACTGACTTTCCATACTATTGAGTTTTGAACCCATGTGCACTGAGTTATCTCACTAAGTTCAGTTTGTTGTGCATACTCTATAATTTATTCGGAACGATTTTGTTACACCTTGTATATTACATGAGAACCTGTTCAACCAGCACACGCCGATTTCAACAATTAACTTCCGATGTTATAGTTATAGGAATCTGTTTCGAACACACGATGCGTAAATAACTTTATGAAATTTCATTAGCTGCGTCGATTAAATAACACTCGCAGTTTGTGCAAGGAATTACTTCGAAAATAAACCGAGCCAGCGAGCCTCAGCTTCGTCTGAACGCAAGACGTCAGCGGTAAGCATTTCGGTTAACCAGGGAGTAATATTTCTGTAAACATTGTTCGAGGCTACTACAGAAAACTGATGGTAATCTAAACTTACAATTAGCATATGCCTCGTACATTCAAGGGAATTAATGAATTTACCTTAGAAATTAATGGTTTAATTTCGTTCAAATTTCGTTCAATCTGACCGTAATAATTACACTGACCGACTAAATAATTGTATGATGCATACGTGTATATGCACGGTTGTTTATATATTTTACAGAATAATAATTGCAAAGATAGTTACTGGAGTAAAGAATTATTGCAATAGAATTGTATTCTATCGAAAAAGAATATTGATAATACTTCACAAAGAAAACTTGTAATATAACCAAAGTTCAATCTCTTACGCAGAAGTAAATATTTTATGTCGGTAATTTACTTATTTATTAATCTATAATTAGAGTAAAATAAACAATTCTCTGTTTCTGTATTCTAAATCTACAAAAATTCCTTCCTATCGATTTCTGTAAGGAAAAATTGTTTGACAATTCGATTTAGAAATTCTGAAATCCCATGAGTATTCTTTTCCACTAATAATTATCGCTTATTGTTAACACGTTGAATGCCGCACGATATCAAAGCAAAATACACAAAATGGAAAAGATATAATATTAAATCATTTCATAGAATCGCGTTATCATTATTGCGCGCTCATCTTGTTCAATGTCGTCGCATTAGGTAGCATTATTCGTAATATACAAATGTTTTCAAATAATCGCCGTTTCATTGAATGAACTATAATAATTCGATTTGGATGAGGTCACCGGTGACCCCCATGGCATCCAACGTGTTTAATTGCTGAAAATTTAAATACAAAAGGAAAAGATGTATGTACAATTGTGTTTTGAAGATTCTTCGCAATAATCATAACAACGACGATTATAATAGCAATAATAATAATAGTAATAATAATAAAGTAATTGCAGTGTAGTAACATATTCGCATTTTTTTGTAATTCTCATATATATTTTGGATAAATGAGTCACAAAAATCCATGTCTAAGTTGTTCGATAAACAATTCCTCATTTTTATTCACATTTTATTGCTCTTTTAAAGGGCAGAAATTGCTTCTGATTTCCAAATATAAAAACGTATAAATATTTGCAAAATATTTTGCTACTTGGTAGAATACAATTTTACTATGAACAAGCACAGTATATACTGAACACTGAATTCAAAATCAGGCCACCACATATTTTTAGTAAAAATTCTGATTGTATAAATTACTAAAGATTCAAGTAATTTAAGAGAGCATTTATCCCCGTAATTCATTACAAATTATTTTATTAATTACATTCACATTTGAGACTTAAAATTACAATGAATATCTCTGTATGATATGTGTTGCAATGAATATCTCTGTATGTTAAATGTCTGTACAGCGTGTTTGAAATGGTGTGTGTATGTGTGTGTGTGTATACGTGTCCAAAGGTTTACGTTCGATCGATTACCCAATTAAAAAGTAAAGGAACTCGCTAAAGCACCCAATACGCTTCATCAAAGTATAAGCATTCGTGGGAACAATAATTGCATTTTTCCAAGTACTCATAAGGAATTCGCTCGTTCTACTATTGCTTTATTGATCTGATTTCTCTTCTCGCGTGGTCGAGTATCCTAAGAGTCTACTGTACTTTCGAAAAGTCTACTTGAGAACTTTATTGTTTTCGAGAAGAATGCTTTTTGTGTCGTCAAAAATGTATTTCAATATAAAGTTGTACAAAGCTACATATATAAATTTAAGGAAAGTAATTGGGACCAATGTGGAATACGTGAATAATATGTCTGTGGAAAGAGAAAAAGGGTTGGAAGGCTGGGAAATAATTATTCAAATGTTTCAAGGAATAAATTCTGGTCTATTGACAGTAAATTACGTTAGTATTTAAGTTATACGACTAAAAGCTAGAGTTAGTTTTGATAGTTAATAACTGAGGTTTTATTTTAGTTGAGTTAGTAGTAGATCAGTCTTAAAGTCTGTACCCATTGATATGTGAATGTTATATATTTTAATACTGAGAGTACTGAAGAAACCTCTTATAAATACAAATAGATTTCGTTGGATTTGAGTAATTGAAGAATTTTGAATTAGAATAATTGTAAATAATTGTAAATACTTGTAAAATAATTGTAAATAATTGTAAATAATTGTAAATAATTCTAAATAATTCTAAATGTAAATGTATTTAACAACCGAGCACAATGGAATGCCACTGTGAGCGAAGCCTTACACGAGAGCCCCACGTTTCCGTAATTCGATCCTCCCATGGTGAGTAATTGAAGGAAAAAGAATAATATGGCTGAAGGATACTAATTGTAACGTAAATAACAAGCAATGGTAGCCAGAAGCGAGAGCCAAGTTGTTATTAGTGCAGATCAAAGAAGCGAAAGCAATAGTTGGCCGAACAGGGCAATCGAATCCGGAAAGAGGGAATGTTCAATTACACCCGCTTGAAACTATATGGAAAAGCTTTCACGATAACTAGATATTTCATGTGCCCCCCCCCCCCCTTAAAACCTACCGGGATAGAGAAAGAAGTAAAAACAGAAAAATGGAACAAATACGAAACGGGATAGTGAAGATGAAAAATGTCTGAATGAATGATAACTTATCGATCTATATTGCATTCAATAAATATGCGTGCGACTTGTTTAGTGGAGAGAAATAAATATTCATAGAAACAGTTAGATAGAGTACTAAAGCTTATGAATCGTCTTAAACCTGATTTTAATAAATATTATCTAAAGAAATTGATAATACTTTTGGATTATTCGATTGATTCGTGGAACAAAATTTACACACGTGGAAGATGAACATTTCTTTAAAAGTTTCTATTTTTTCGATTTATAACGGGTGACTTTCTGTTTGAATGCAATTTTTTCGAGGCACATTGGAATTAGAATGATTTCAGATAGAGTTATTTTTCATTGTTTTGTATATATTACAATTCAAACGACAGTTACCTACAAGTTTCTGTTTTTTGAATTTATATAGAATACAATTTTTTCGAGGCACATCAGAATTATAGTAACTTCAGACAGTTATTTTTCATTATTCTGTATATATTATAATTCAAACAACAATTACACATATGAAAATTGATCGTTTATTTTAAGTTTCTATTTCTTGGATTTATAACGGGTGATTTCATGTCCGAATACAATTTTTTCAAAGCACATTGGAATTGTAATGACTTCAAACAAAGTTATCATTTCTGCATAACATAATTCCGGCATAAGAAAATCTCGGGACACATACAATTGTTCAATAATAAAGTTTAAAAGAGCTCTTGGATAATTTGCATAGCTTGAAATCATCAGAAATCAAAGAATTTTCTGAAAATTACGATAGCATGTCACTCTCGCTAATTTTGTGCGATTAAATATTACACTGTCTACATTATCGTGCAGAATATCGTCTGCGCAGCTTCTTTGTTTATCGGCATCTAAGTTAATCCCATTAAAGGAGGTATTACCTGGCGTGAAAGTGTTGAAAGAAACTGCCGTTAATAACGAAAGTTCTTTTCCTCGATGCTTATCTCATCGGAATCAATAATTTATTCCTGAGAGGTTATCTTTTATAAAGAAAAGTATGTAGTTTCGAAAACAACGCAGATATATGTTGTTTTATTATTCAGCCGTATATTATAACGTTGACAGTATTCGTACGTCAATATTAACACATATGTGTATGTATGATGGACACGTATAAAGCTAATATTGACTATTTTGCAATGGCATATGTGTTACAATGAACAGTCTCTATAATTAGTGAATCATTAGCTGATTTATTGCATTCATGCTGTTTGCAAACGGGTGGAACGTAATCCAATAAAGGATTTGAGTAAACTTTAAAGTAATTTTTATATTGTTATCCTGATAATTTGATTAAATTTTTCAATTAACTCATATATTACTGTCCTGATGATTTAACTAAATTTTAAAGTAATTTGTATATTATTGCCCTGATGATTTCATTAAATTTTAAAGTAATTTATATATTATCATCGTGATAATGAAACCTATAATAATAATTCTCTGTTCTATTCTACTTTTCGAGACTCATTCCAAAAAAATATATTTATATGTTAGTAAGCAAAATTATTTGATATAAATTACAAATTAAAATATAAATATATTTTTATACACTGAGTTATGAAAAGTAGAATGCAACAGAAAACTCTTATTATTATAGGTTCAATGGTGATCGACTTTTCAAACACATTCCTAAGTGTATGAATATTATATGTGCTTACTTATTACGCGTGCTTATTTCGAAAAGTATTGAAAATTTGTTAACACTGCTGTCTAAATATCGCGTAAGTGAACGCAAACGGTAAAATTGTTAAAATAGCAGCGGTAGCCGTGCTATTCGTCAGCCTGGTATTTCACTAACCTGTCCTTCGTTGAATGTACTTTAATCCCAGAAACTTTCGACTTAATCTTCGTTTAAACTTGAACCCCCAATTTCGACCGTTTGGCTTACCAAGGATTAATGTTTTGAAACGAGATAAAGGAACTTAAAGCATTGTAATTGAATGTTTTACGTAAGCTCTGGCCAACTGTAACACCTCTAACCGTCCAACAAATTGCACTTCAATTTACCAGAACGAAAGGGTGAACCGAAACAGCATTCGATTTATCAATATTCTTATTTTATAAAAGCGTTATTGTTTCGTTGGAAAAACAGGGAACTCCCTTCGCAATAAATAGCACAGAGATTCCCGGCGGAAAATCGACATAACGTAACATAATTAAAGAGCCATTGTTCAGGCCAGGAGAACGGTAAACAAAATGCTTCAAAGGAATTGAACTTTAAAGCGGACGTTCAGCAACGAACAAGAGACTCGGCTGGTGAAAGCTTCGAAGTTATATCAGATCTACAATTAACTTTCGACGACGGTTCGCAAAAGATGCGCCGTGACTGAACCTCGAGGGGCACGATCGAAATCTCTTTCAATATATAAGATCCGTCGATTCAGAAATTCGGAACGGCTTCAACTTATTCGTCTTTCTAAGTGTATTTACGGTGAACAAGTGTGTTGAGCATAAAATCGAGTAAGTCTTTCCTACGTAACATGATAATCGGATAATATAAGAACTGATACTAAATTAAGCTGAAAGGATAGAATGTTTAATAAAATTTAATAAAAGTTTAACGATCATTTGACCGGTTCACGTCTATTTAACCTTTTGCGGACGAATTTCAATATCTCGGCGAGACTCGTGGTGAAGATTTTAAATAGAATTCAACACACACAAATGTTAACTCAATTCACTTCTGAATTCAAATGAAAGATTATTGTTTTGTTATTAATTATTCTATTGTAGAGTAAATGTAGATATAGGATACACAGGATTTTCCTCTTTTTCCAATAAATTATTACTGACGAAGTTGTATCCATCACAGGTGAAAAATAAATCGTAGGGCAAGGGGTTAATGTTAATTTCGGCAAGATGAAAGGTTCATGTTTGAAGGACTAAGTCGCATCGAATGATTTTATTATTTGGACAGCAAGAGATTAGCATGTTTTTGCTATTGTTTAATACCAAAACTCCCGGATGGGTCAAAACGAGCCATTCCTGATTCATTCCTTTTGCAATTTTTAGAAAGATAGATATTTCTGTGAGAAATTATTAAAGAAATTGATTTAGTAATACGCGAACTGAATTGTAAATGAATTCAAGTTTCAATAGATGCACTCTAGGAGTTTCTTGCGAGAAATTTCAAGAATTCTAACTGCTTGGCAGTTTTAGTGTTAATCGATTAATGTATAATTTAGCTTCATCCGTTGGTTTTGTACATTTCAAAGAATCTTCGTTCGCAAAGGGTTAAGTTAGAACTATATATTAGATCGTCCGATAACTTCGTGTCGCAAAATGTGAATCTCGCGTTACGTTTTTTAATCAGAGAGCGATACAAGCTTAACCCTAATCTTAACCCTAATCGGACCACGATGTGACTTTGAATCACATTTAAAATATTTACTTAAATTCTTTGATTGTATCATATTGCATTTCGAAAAGTTTCTTTGGACTTTGAAAATTTCGGCCCTACAAACAAAAACAATAACATTTTAATCATTCCTTTTATTCTCATAAATGACTGAGAGTCACGTCGTGCTACGATTCGTTAGAAAAATACGTGGTACGATTAGGGTTAAACTGCTTCAATTTAATCGGTACAAGGTATCCGAGTGTGACAGGTCGTGAAGTTATAAAAATTGTATATTTAATTGTTAATTAATTGTTCTAAATAGTACTGCTTATTCTTTAATAACAAAGGCAAATGATATTAAAAATAATTACTAATCGTTTAGTATCACGGTAGTCATATTACGATCTATGATCTAGCAACTTATGTTACTAAATGTTTTTTTCTGAAATCAAGTTTTTTATTGTAATTGTTTTTCAGCAATTCGGAAGCTCCGGTCATCGGTTACCACCGTGGCAGTCGACGTGTTAAGAAAACATTATTTCGTATGGTAGTCAAGAACTTATGGGACGACCTAATACATTCTATCTGTATCAACAATACCATTGAACAGAGTGGCTGGTCAACACTTACCGGTCGGCCAAAACCTGTTAGAGTTGGCTGCCTCTAAAAATCGATCGCCTTCTTTGAACAGGAAGTGGTCGTCTATGAGCTGCTGCTGGGTCTCTTTGTCCATTGCAGCGAGCGTGTAGTAAGTTCCTTTCAGTTCGCCTTCTAACGACATTAAAGCCTCGCGCACCTGGAAATATAGAAGTCCTTTCATCCGAACAGACTGCAACAGACATCTCAACGGTTCGTCTAGAATTGATATTGTCACGCAAGCTCTTTTGTATGCTTTCCCCTTGAGCAACCGTGAATCAAACGATGATACGAAAGCGATTCCGAATCGTGGACAAGAGGTTATTCTCGATCATTCCATGTGATTCGTCGGTATAGTGCAACTCCGACGAGTTGACAGACTATCGACAAGAGAAGTCAGAGGAGTAGAAGGACTTTCCACTGACAATTTTCAGGTCGTTTCAATTTTCTACGCACGATCGTTATTAGCCACATTGCAGCAACAAAGGACAGGGAAAAGATTGCGACGGAGTGAGATGCGGATAGAGATGAAAGTTCGTAATATCGTTCGTTGCAGGGAACCTGGCACTCTCGTCTGAGTGGTCAGATTCTACGGTACACGCCTGATTGCCTGAGGCGTGAGCGCCTACCAATCGGGTCGCGCGACAAGGAGTGGGGAGAGCCGTTGTCGGGCTCGCGATTGGAATGTCGGAGCGACTGTCTCCACCCCTACGACGTCACGAGTGCCAGGTTCCCAGCAACTGACCGCCAACTTCGTTTTCTTTAATTATATTTGACTCTGTCGCATCAGTAAATCCCCGGCTGTTCCAATTCCAATAACAATTAGCCTTTCGATGCTAGCATACTGTGAACTCAGATGGTTAGTATTTTAGATGATTGTAAGATATTTTTTGGACAGTGTGTAATATTGCAAGTTAAGAAGAGAAGGACAGAGTGCACTAACGTGGAACAATGTAGCTTTGAGAGTCTAGAGTTGCAGACCAGCGTTGAACAATAGTATTGCGTAGAATAGATTAGATACATAGTTCAGTTGCAGTCCACTTAAATAAAATTACAATAACACCCGTAAAGATACATAATTCCGTTGAACTCCAGTCCAGTTACAGTCCACTTAAATAAAATGACGATTACACCCGTGCTTGTTCTCGCCATAACCTTCCAATGCCACGATACCTTATTTTCCAGGTCTTGATAGTGAGCAGCCGTCATCGTCGGATTAAACGGATAGCCGTTGATGGACCTAGCGCAACGTATCCTGGTCGAGATCACATACTTCCCTTCGGGGTCCAGGTTACCTAGCTCTTCAGGCGATCCCCAGTTCAAGTCGGGATGCACATCCTCGTGCGTGAAGCCGCGATGATACTCCTGGATCACGGGGTCAAACAGTTCTGCGAAAACGTCGTAGGCTTGTTGATCAGGCGCGTACAAGCCGACGTTCGAGTCTGGATTCTTTAGGCCCGATTGAATCACGTCCATCAAGGTGGACCCGCCGCTGGTCATGCGTGTCTTTAGTTTATCGAAGATTGCTCGGCTCAAGTGTTTCTTCAACAGAGACTCGCTATCGATCTCCGCGTACTCCGCGTAGGCGGTCTCGAGTGCCTTTACTCTCTCGTCGGCTTCACTCAGGAACCCGAGCATCGTCGACGCTTTCTGTTTCTTTTCACAGGCGCAGAGACGCTTGTCGCACATTTTGCTTATCCTCCGTCACCTCTCTTCCCGGTTTTCGTAGCTACCCTCGAGCTGGCCGGCGTCTAGGCGCTGAAACGCGGAAAGACGCAGGCTGGGGGAGGTTGATAACGTTTCCCTCGGTTCTTTGGTTTCATTCGCGAGAATTCGGAGATACTGCGAGATTCTAAACCCCTTGGCGTGTTATTGACATTAAAACTTTAACGCAAACTTTAACCCGTTTGCATTCGTAAGAACGTTCCGCGCACGACAATGGTCAACTATCGCCGAGCGCGAATTGTTCCGCGAGTCGCGACTTTCATTTATCACCGGACGCATAATTTTCCGCGTAGAACGCGGTTTTCTTTTCATTATCAATCTTTCGTTATCAAGTCCTCGACGAATTTCACTTTTGCCAATACGTTCACAGTCGTGGGTATTTCGAGCGTTTTGTTGTAGTAAGATTAACACGTTGAACACCGCACGATTTCATCGAGCAAAATACACGAAATACTGAGTTACACTTGTCCATTTTTACAAAAACAAATTTTAACACTAGGTTTACGGACGTTTCTTGTCTATTCTATTGATCCTATACAAATTTATGTTCGTTCATTCGGATTTTGGAATGTAAATGTTTAACAATACATAACTGAGACACATACTGGTGTAATCGCATCAATCAAAGTCGACGTAGTTTAGTAAATAATGTTTGTAAAATTCGATATGCGTCAAATTGACGCGTACCGTGAATCTAGTGTTACACAGTGCGATCGTTACATTGTTCCAATTCTAAGCGTGTAATAACAAAAATAAAAATGAACAATTAGGAAAAGAAATAAATAAACTTCATCTGATTCTACGAACCGATAGACTGACATTTTTACGCAGCGTAACGAAGAAGCGCCATCTTGTCGCTCGGGACACAAACGGATAAGCGAGGAGACGCAAAATTGAACCGACTGAATCCCGTGTGTGACTGTCTACACCCTGCGTGCAGCATAGTTGTTCAGCTAGTAATTGCCAACGAGGCTTCGCTGTATCGTTCGCGTGTGCACGCCTTCACGCGCGCGTCCGCTTCGCGAATGAAACGTAACGAAACGCGACGTTTGACCTCCGTAAGGTGTCGCGGACGCTAACAAGAGAGAGCACGGGCACGCGAACGCCGGAATGAGACAAGCAGTACCATACATTCGTGCGGTCAGTCGCATAAGTGTTCGTGCCGCGTCACGTGCTCCAGCACGCTCGGGGTTACGCCTCTTTGTTTTCGGCAGTGAGGCAACAGCGCACCGATAACCAATCAGGTCGACGGCGACACGGCGTTTATGCTTCCGAACGTCTCGTTGGAGTCCGAGTGGCGCGACGCTATACGGTGAACACGATATTTCCTGTTGAGATGCTTTTGTTCTGAATTTGCCAGTGATTTTGAGATACTTTTGTTGTAAAATTGTCAATGACGTTGTGATACTTTTGCTTTAAAATTGCCAATGACGTTGAGATACTTTTGCTCTAAAGTTGCCAATGATATCCTGATACTTTTGCTCTAAAATTGCCAGTGACATCTTATATAATCTTCTGTGATTAGAAAATAAAAGATTGTAAGATCTGGTTGCAAATATTGCACTCGTAACTGTGTGTCGTCGGAAGTGACAATTTTCTAGGTTAAAAGATTAATTATAAACAATATCATAGACAAAATGAATGAAGCTACGAATACGTTACTGCATTATCCAATTTGTTCGTTATTATGCTCGTTACATTTGTCGTTACGTTCGAACATGCGCAGAAATATCCTAATCAAAAGCACACACTTATTTCAACACTAAAATATCAATAATAACAAAACAATGTTTCATTTAAACTCCTTTGCAATGAGTAACATTGATTCTTACTATATTCAGCCTGAAATCTCCACCACGAATCTCTCTCATTAAACGCCAAGGGGTTAAGAGCAATGAGTTAACCAGCTAAACAGTTAAACCAGCCATAATAAAATTTCAGTACACAAAGAATCCGGACAAAGTATTCGGCAATTAAACCGTATTGTTATTTCATTGCGTTTAAAAAAGGGCAAAGGGTTAATCTCTCATCGGCACGCCTAAGGGTGGGCCGATAGCGAGGTTATGCAAATCCGATTCGGGCCGGGGTGCCGTTATTATTTATTTCAGCCGGGAATTGCTGATTATTTCACCTGAAACTTTTCACGCGTCGTCTGGACGTCTCTATTGCTTCTCAGTCGCCTGCTTTCTCCCCTTTCCGTTTTCCCTTTCCGCTGTGTTCGCGAAGCATCCCCCGGAGCGTCGAGTTTTAATTACACATATTTTTTGTGCGAGCCGCTCTCAAGGCCCGCGGTATGCGCCAGAAGGGCTCTACACGACGGCGACGTGAATATTCTGAATTTTGACAGACGCTCGACGCTTCTGGCATAGCCATCTCGACGCCGAGCGACCGCGAAATCTCGTTTCCCGCTTGTCACGGAAAAGTATTCGGCTGCGTTCAAGTTCCCGTCCCGATGTAACGCGACCGAAGTTTGTTTTGGCCGAGACTCGCGAGACTTTTTCTGCGAGCCGATATTGGAGCGATGCTCGCTTAAATTCTAGAGAAATCTGCTCGGCTTAATTACACTGGGTTAGATCTACTCTTCGCTTAGTGCTCGCTGTCTCGAGCTCGGTGTAACGTGACCTTAGTAAATAGAGACGTAAAATGAATACAATTAGGGGAAGAGATGTATAACCATGCAACGAAGAATATTTCAGTTGAAATCAGCTTAAATTTATCTTCTCGATTGTAGTGCCGATGGAATGTGGAGATTATTCTGATTAAAACGAGTCCAAACACGGTAGGAATCGGACTAGTATGATCGATTTCATGAAAATGAAGCTTTAATTTTGTTAATTAGATTGAATGGGTAAAAGTAGTCCGATTTGCGTCGTGTTTAGACTCATTTTAATCGCGACGATCTCAGAAATTCAGTCGCACTACAACTGAGAAGGTAAGGTTAAAATTATTGGAATTGAAATATTAATAGCAATAAGAGCTTGGAGTGTATTTTACCTAAATTATTTTTATAATGCAATCATCTTATCGCATATCTTAATTTAGTATTGCGACAGTAAGAATCTTGATTTTATCAATCAGTTTGCAAACATCGCATTTTACCATAAGAGTTAAACGTATTTTGCACCAACGATATTTTTACGGTTCATTCAACGTTTGTAATTAAATTGCAGACGTAAAACGAAGCTAGATTATAAATAAAAGGACTATCTTCCGTGGTTTATATGCTGCACAGGTGGAACGTACCGTATGCTAGGAGATTATTATCGTAAGTAATGCTACTAGTCCCTACAGCAATAAAACAATGCACGAAGGCGCGCACATTTCTGTGCGCCAAGATCACGTTCAGAGATTCTGTCCAATTTTGACATTCGAGTTTGCGAAATATTCACTTCTCAATCTTTATTCGGTTTTATCGTTTAACGATATAAAGAATAACATCTCGAAATTATGTAGGTAAATTCGAAAAATTGGAAATCATATGGTATGATTCTCGATTGATAGGCAACAGACTTTGAAATTTTTTAATTTCGTTCTATCTTAAAACAACCCACAAAAGCGTATTGAACGAAGCAACATTCTACTAAAACAAATTAAATACATTTGATACAGTGGATACCTTCAACATTCGATGTTTGCTAAAAAAGCACAATTTTTGCGAAAATCGTTATTTGTTCATTTTCCTAATATAAATTCAACTGATTCAGCTACCTCGACTAATAATTACTCACATACGAATAAAATTTCTCATTGAATGTTTTTACTTCAAAGAATTTCTGCAATTGTTCGATATGAAAACAACTTCGCATTTCAAAGAAGCCATTGTAACCCGAACAAAATCATTATTTGTACATAGTAGAATTTTCGTTCGTTACTACAGAAATGAATAAACGAACCTGTACAATTTGAAGCGGATGGATTAATTAATATTATTTTAAAGAGACGCAGAAATGTACGTGAATATGGTATCGCGCGCGATGAACAAGTGTCGAACTTCGACCGTAACGTATTTGAAACTTTAACTGACCAAATGAAACGTTCACGTATTCCAAAAAAAGGTTTTCTTTAATGCGCCATCTCGGGTAACTTGAAAGCCCGGTGTATTTGAATTTAAATGCACATACTGCTCGTATAACGTAGTCATACTGACCCCATCTGTAGAATGTGCAATTTCGCGAACGCATGGTATCGAAATCCCAATTCTTTCCCCGCAGTCGAATGCTTCTTTCGAAACACGGTTCATTTGCATTCCATTGGAAGGATTAAGGAAAATTTCAACGGAAATTCTGTATTAATATTACTGCAACCGTTTCTTGCGATGATTTCTCGTATCCATCTTGTTTTACAAAGACGGTGAATGTATTCTAACGGCTTCTTTTTCGTTATATATTTTCATTATATTGTAAAAGTATGAAAATATATAAATGTTAAATGATAATGAAGTTAATAAGAAGAAACGATGGGAAGAAACTGTAAGGAAAAGTTAAGATAATGAATTGAGAAGCTAGAGATAATTCGAGTTTACCGTTAATTCTCGTCACTGTCATTCGAATCGAAAACCGACTCAGTTGAAATTTTCTATACACTATTCCTATAGATTATTAATACTTCCATTAACACATGAGATTAGAGAGAGCATCTGTTGCAGGAAAATCTATTATCGAAGTGAATGCTAACAGTAGACACTGAAACGAGTATAAACGATTGATTTGTCTGGACAAAAAACTGGATATATTAGGATTAATTAAAGTAGTTAATACAGAAGAGTAAGCTAAATTATATATCAGTTGTTTAAATAATAGGAAAATAGGGGGAAGTACATGCTGATCTCTTGCTGTTCGAGCAATTATATCATTTGTTTGCGACTTAGTCTGCCAAATACGAACATTTCATATCGCCGAAATGCGGACATTCGACTGCAAGAAATCATTTCAATCAGATTATTTAAAGAAATAATCCATATTTTTCATTGCTCTGTTCAATGAATTAACACTAAACGTACCGATACTTTATAGAAACCTATTTCTGAAGCAACGAGTCGAATGACTGATTACAAAGTAAAAGTAAACAAGATAGATGATCGATTCTTCTTAGTGGAAATAGAGAAAGAAAAGACAAAAATTGAAAAACTAATTCATCCGACAATATAAGAGCAGATATAAAGTTGACGCGGCAAAAGAAAATGCAGAATTTTCAATCGAATTTTAAAACCGGTCATACCTCTATGGTGTTCACCGTAGGAAAAACTATCCAACCTCATTTCCATTTCATCGCGTTCCGTCGCAAACTAATGGCGTTCGTATGCGCGTTATTCGCCTATAATCGAGTTTAATTGCAGGACAGAAATTCCTTGCTTTATACCGACACAAAGATGTTTCTAATTTCGATCACGGAACACAGCGCGTTCGCGCGAGCGGAGAGCTGATTCGAAGGGCGTCAAGATGGCGTGTGCAGCGCGAGGAACTAAAATTCGACTATTCATATAATGAAAATTGAAAGTTAACAATGTGTTGCTAAGTAGTTCCTGCTATACAAAATCATTTTCATTTGAAAATTAAACATTTCCTGTGAATAAATCTCGTTTCTCTATTTACATAACGTAGCAATTGAAACGCGAAATGTTCATTGTCACTGAAACAACTTCATTGAAAACTTCATTCACTGAAAAAACGTAAACAAAAACCTAACCAGAAAGATTTTTTAGACAAAAGTTGTATCACTCGTACGTTCGGCTTTATCGAGTTTTGTTCAGAAAACGGCCGGTTGGTCGCAGCGTGCGGTGGAAGCTACGATCAGTGGAAAAGATAATGTCGTTACGAGGGTGTCCGTCCTTGCCGTGAATCCGGCCGGATTATCGTCATCGTTGCCAACGTTGTTTGAATATGCCCCGTCAATTTGTACCGTCGATGTTTACTGTTATCGTCGTTCGTGATCGATCATCGTAGAACGGCTAACGTCGCGGAGGAACGGGACGCTGTGTGCACGTCGCTCGCGTCATTTTCCGTCAAACGGCCTGCGAGAAGTGACAGGTTTCATCCTTCTTTTTTCTCGGTCGGCGAACAAAATTTACGTGATGCACTAAACACGACAAATCCTGAAAGTTGCAACTGCACCGTGACGGACCATGAAGAGCAGAAGATTCTACAGGCATTACCGGTCTAACAGTTTCGGCCCCCGCTGGTTGGTACGTTGATTACCATTCGTTGTGTTTCGTAGCGTTTTAATGTTCCTTTTATCACACGTTCGGTGTATTGGACTATAAGGCTACTAACTGCTAACTGCTAACTATTAACTACTAATTACTAACTACTAACTACTAACTACTAACTACTAACTAATTCGATCACTGAGTCTACAAACTCAGAGATGTAGAAAAGTGAAACTAGAGGATGTAGATAAACATCTTTTTTTCTAAATTGTTAGCCTCGAAATGAACAATTTAGATATCTTTTGTACACTCATTAGTTTCGAAGATACCGTAGAAAATATACTCCCAACCCTCAACTGTGAGTGGTGTTTTCATCCCTTCGAAGTTGTTGTTGCTAAGAAAAACGTGTGAAATATTTTCTTGAGAACTATTCACACAAGTTTCATCAAATCACCCGTGAGCAAGAACACTCCAGACATAAACGTTTAACCCTTCGCGGTTCTTTAAAGTACACACAACTTGCAACATATGAAGCTGAATTATACATCAAATGCTTGAACAATAGAAAAGGGAATTATACATTGATCTCTTACTATTCAAGTAATGAAATCATTCGTTTGCAACTTGGTATCTCAAATATGAGCACTTCATTTGGTTAAAACGTCGAAATTCGTCCACGAAGGGTTAAAATATTTCCATATCTCTAAAACAGTTGAAATATTCACTGTTCTATGTGATTATCTATTTATTCTGTATAATTATTACTGAATATACTCAAATTATTCCCAGAATAAAGACAAGACACACAGTTTCTCGGTTTCAGATTTATCAATTCCTGCTCGCCGATGCTAAATTGAGTGACGCTTTGCATCTTGGTTCGTATTATGGGATTGTCACACTACTCACCTGGCTTTTGACCTTTATTGTTCTCGTCTATTCGTTTACGGTGAGTGCCGCGCGAACGTTCTGTTCGTTTTAACGCGTTCACCTCTCCACGCGTTTTCGTTATTTACTGTTTTATCGCGGCGTTAATTGTTTAGTTGCTCCTCGGCTGATGAGTTTATTGAAATTGAATGGAACCGAGGTCAGCCGCTGTTGCTTAAGGAACCCGTGAAGTTCATTTCTATTAGGGCCCGGCATTCGCGTTGCTTTCTACCCCTTTCCAGAGTGTCTTTGTCGTAGAACTCTGTTTAACGGTCAAATCGAAAGTTTTGCTGATGTTTAACGAGTATAAAGGTCAACTCAATTAAAAGCGAAGTCAACGGCGCGTCAAGAGTTCTACTAAATTTAATTTACATTTTATAGAACTCGTGGAAGTGCCCTTTAATTTTGTATCTCTTTTCTTTTGGTGCCATATAATTAAATTTCAATTTCGGAAATTCAAATAAAACGGTTAAATTCGAATTTGGTAAATTTAAATGCGAATTTAAATTTACATTCGAATTTGATAGATTCAAATGGAAAGGTTACATTCAAATTTAATAGATTCAAATAAGGAGGTCAAATTCGAATTTAATAGGTTCAAATAAAAAGGTTAAATTCAAATTCAATAAATCCAAATAAAATGGCTTCGTTCCTTAATTTATGTATGATTTTTCGTTAACAATGCTTTGGTTCATACCAAATTCAGTAATGAACACTTTGAGTTAGCTTCCAATGAATTTTTTACATGAAACCTTAACTTGGTCTAGAGAAAATCTATAAATTACCAGAGAAAAGAAAATATAGGTACAGATAATAATCGATGCACCAATGATTAATAAATGTATAATAAATATTAAGTAGAGCGAGACACGTATACTATAGAATGAAACCCCGTACAATACATTATCCTCTAGCAGGTATTCTTATAACGCGACGAAAACATCACGGCAATATTCATAAAATAGTGGAAACATCTTCGTATAACGCGTTACACAAATTTATTATTTTCTTTTTTAGAAATATGGTAGTTACTCCTTGTTCGTGCGTGTATGGGGAAAATGATAGTTTTATAAGATGTAAAGGTGCACCGCAAAAGCATTATAATAGACACTCGAAGGCGTAATTGACATTTTCACTAAACTCTACCTAACTTATAGTAAAAATTAGAATAATTCCTGCTCAAAATTTATTTATCGTCAGAGTTCTATAGAAATTATGGTAAGGTGTATATTATGTAGATATGTACAGTTTTAGGTATTTCCAAAACTCAATTATAAAATGTTGAAACATAAATTACCAGATCGCAATTAAAATGATACGATTTGCAAATGCCGCACTATCCAACACGATAATCAATATTGTAATTACAACTTGCATAATTTTGTACTTTAATAATTGCTTAGGCTTACGCGTGAAATAACAATATACTCATGGATGAATAACCATCTGCTACTATTTGTTGGGCTGATTAATCCCTCGAATGTTAATGATCTCGACTATATCATTTCCATTATTTAGAAAGAAATATTTTTAGTTGGAATTATGCAGTAATTTGAATTTGAGAAAGATGAGTTAATATTAATACAACGTTCTTAATGTTTTCGGTATTTATCATTTTCTAATATTCTTTTAATGAAACATTGTTGGTTTCTTACATTAAAACTATTTGTATTACACGAGGAAGATGGATTCATAAATCTGTAATACCAGAATTCAAAATTCCAGTTAATGCAGGTACAGGAAGAAAAGAAAAAGTAATCTGCTAGTAATCGGATTGACTTAAGGAGCATAATGTTCAGTTAATTATTAATCAAGCACGGTTTCCCTGAAACATGTTTTCATACAAAATGTCCCTTTAAGTTCTTATTATAGTAAAGTCGCCATAAGAATCTTGAATTTTTAACGAAGATTCTTCGAAACAGTACGACAAGAATGGTACGATTTTTCTAAAACTGGGTTACAAAATTTATGTCATTATTACTAAACCATTGCTTACTGAATGTTATAAAATATCATAATCATAGAAATACATAATTTATTAATTAAATTTAATAAGTAACTTTATTCACTCATTATCAGTCTCTTCGCTTGATCATTGTTTCGTATACAATGCATTGTTTCACATTTTTGTCTGATCTCTTTCTTTTGTTCACCATTTGATGTACAGTTATAATTAGTAATATTTATCTAATAATTATATTTAATTTATTCATAAACAAGACATACATTTCACAGTATAAAACTATGGTATATTCCCTTCATACGTATTATAATCTTTTCTCCTGTGATTTGCACAATGTGGAACGCATCATGCCAGAAAAATCCTGCGTATTAATAATTTCCACTGGCAAGAGAGTTAACATCGGCAAACAAAATTACTTGTGGAACAAACTAATACATTGAATTACCTACGTGAATAGTGCGGTTTGCTTTTTCAAATTATAAATAATAACAGCAAACAGTTGTTACGTTTCCATTGATATCGCGAAACTGACGGATAACCCATTAATAATTTGAATACTTTAAAGCGCAATTGAAAATATCTTTATACCAGACATTTTCCACTGACTTTATCGATCGGACACTTTTGCCAGGAACTACGACTCCAGATATTTCCAGAAAACAGAAATGAACTCTGATCGATTCGTTGAAATCCGTGAATATTTCCTGAAATATCATATTTGTGTATACATTCGTTAGCGGAGGCTAAGGAACTTTCGATAATACGTGCATGTGCATAATAACACACTCATTAGCGTGCCAGCTGGAAAAAGTAATAACACGTGGTATGTCTCTTTTTTTAGTTTTGTAACTTCAGCAATTTTGTACATTCTACAGTTTCGAGAATTCGTTAGCGAAGTCGGAATAACTTTCACATTGTTTTCAATTAATGGGGATTTATCTAGAAAGTCATTTCCGTAGGTTCCACGTGATATTTAACCTTTTGCGGACGAAGATTCTTTGAAATGTACAAAACTGTCAACAGATGAAGCAAAATTACATATCAATTGCTTAATTAACACTAGTACTACCGAGGATTTAATACGATTGGTATGTAATCCATATAAAAATTGTAACAATAGATTATGTTCGGTTTCTTCAGGCATTCATTACAGTGTTCAAGTGAAGCTACTTTCAAGCTATTTTCAAGATTATTTCGAATCTTCAATGCTTTTAAGATATCAATCATTGCGGAACAAAAGAATCGAAACCAGTCATTGTGACTGGTACGGTAGTTCTAGTGTTAAAAGAAAAGAGGGAAACTACGTGCTGATCTCTTGCTGTTTGACTAATTAAACCATCTGTTTGCGACTTAGTCTTCTCGAAGATTTCGTCTCACCGAAATGTCGACATTTGTCCGCAAAGGGTCAAGTCCGTGGCTGACGATGACTAACACTAGAATGACACTAGATGATGGTTTTAGTCTTCTTATTTTGCAATTACTGATGTTTTCGAAGTATTCGTTATCCGAAATGATTTTTAATTTCAAAGCGATACACCTCTTTGTAATAGAATTTTTGATTTTCTACTGGCTAAGAACGATGAAAACTTTGAAAATTATTCGAAAATATTTTTATATTATAAATAATACTACCTGATACGGTGATATTCAGTCATGTCCTCTCGCCATAGCCGCTAATAATTGTAAAGGTTGCTCGTCACCTTAAACATACAATAATAATAATAATAGTAACGAAGAATCATGGATCATCTAAGAATGGCGAACTCTTTATAACTTTTAGAATGTTTCTATGTATTTACTTTAAATAGGTCGAAGTTTAACACATTGAATGCCATGGGGGTCACCGGTGATCAACGAAATCGAATTACTGTTCGCTCAATTAAATGATGATTATTTAACACGTTCACTGCCACAAGAATTTCGAGCGTTTTGTTATAGTAAGATTTATTCCTTTATAATAGAGGAAAATAGTATTAGAAATAATTATTAATGTTTTGGTAATACAGTACTCGTATTACACTATTATGTAGCTTCTTGTATTACTAAATATTTTCATTCGATATAAATTTTCTTATTGTAATTGTTTTCAAGCAGTTTGGAAGCTCCGGTCATCGATGACCACCGTGGCAGTCAACGTGTTAAAAACATTTCTACATTGTAAACAATGCAACCTTATACGGTGAGATTCAGCTAGATGATGGTGTAATGATAGTAACACAATTCAATCAAATGATTTAATGGTATATTGTTTTCGTCTTGGTTGTTTTGCTCTATGAAATCGTGCGGCATTGAACGTGTTAATTGATGAAAAATTTATTTATGGATTGAACGTTTATCCGACATCGATTCCAGTGCGCGAGGACGATAGATTCGTACGAGGAGGATTTTCTGGCTTTGCAGAAAGAAGTAGACAAGGTACACTCGGTAAAAATTATGAACAAGCTGCGGATTTTCATGCAAATACAGTGAATTATGTAAGTTAAACTAGAACTAATCTGAATTATGTAAATTCGGTAGCCACGGGTGTTCGTTAACTTTATACGAGGTTCAATTAGGTTCAAAGTAACATAGAAACTACATTTGATATTTTTGTCACGAGTTTCTTCCGTTGTATTTCATTTTGAATGATTAAGAACCTCGTAAATATAGAAAACTTAGAATTGACGGTTCCTTTTCATGCGATTTGTCTGCAAAGATTCGATTTAAACATTCGTTTCTTTTCTCGGTGATTTTAATGGATTATCATTTGAAGCAGAAACGATATTAAATTGAATTGTATTGATTGTACTCGATTAATTGCATAAATATCCGCAATCTACTGATTATAAAGCATGTGTCGCTGGTTTCGGAAGTTTTCGAACGAATGAAATTAACGGAACATCAACTTCGCCCATAAACGGGAGTGATATAACTGTAAAAGTTTATTAATGAAAAAAGCGGTTGGCTTTAATGCTTGTGAAATATTTAAATTGACTAGAATCTGTAAAATTAGAAACGTAAAACAGTAATCGCATGTTTGATTATGTCTTCTTCGATTGAAAATAGAGAAATACTAAAAATATTGTATTCTTATTTTAATTACTTTTTTGTTGCCTCCTTTCATATTTTAGAAACAATTCTGAAATTGTAGACAATTCTAAGAAAAAAGTCAATTCAATAGCTCGGTAGTTTTAGTGCTAATTAGTATCATAAATATTCTTTTAGTGCACAATTTAAAGAAAAATGAATAGTAATCGTATTCCCCGTTATTATACCATGATATGACTGTCAGTCAATTATGAGAATAAAACGAATGATTAAGATGTTATTGTTTTTGTTTATAGGGTCCAAATGTTGAAAGCCCAAAAAACTTTTGGAAATGCAATATGAAATAATGAAAAAATCCAAAGAAAATCCCCCTATCATTTCCCTCACATTTACTATTTACTATTTACCCAAAAATATAATATTACACGCACAACAATTTACAAAGCATAAAGCTATGAAACAGATAAACGATTCCTCGGCAAAAGTTGCTGTTCCTTGATCTCCCTGAAAACTTCTGGAACGTCCTGCGCGCAGGCAGAGGCAGTAAAAACAATTAGCGATAATTTGCAGAAATTCCCGCGGAAGAAAAGCTTGATGGACATCAGACCTGCTTACAACTGTATTCGTAAACACGTAAGTTCGTTTCAAACAAAGCCGGGTAAACCTTTTGCGCAAACCGAAAGTGCATTTCGTTGCTCCGCTCGGAGTTTCGTTGCGATCCCGACTTCCTTACAACAATACAGGTAAAACGAATGGTCAATTGCTTTCTCATTTCTAGTTGCAACAGACCGACGTGTTCCAGGAGAAAACAAATAAAATGGTGGGTCCTCTTTATCTGTAAATCCCTTCCCAGCGATAAGCTTAACACGTTGACTGCCACGGTGGTCACTGATGACTGCAGCTTCCAAACTACTAAAGAACAATTACAATAAAAAACTTGATTTTAAATAAGAATATTTAGTAACATAGGTAGCTAGATCATAGCGTAATATGACTACTGCGATACTAAATCATTAATAATTATTTTCAATATCATTTGCCTTTGTTATTAAAGAATCAGTATTACTATTCAAAACGCTAGAAATTCTCGTGGCAGTCAACGTGTTAATACGTTGAATATCATGAGGGTCATCAGTGGCCACCAACCAAATCGAATTACTATAGTTCAAACTATATAATTATTTACAATAACAATAATTACTATAGTTCAAACAATGATTATTTGAAAATAATTCCTATATTCACGCTAAGTGGAACATCAGTATGATCAATCGCTTCAAGAACTACAACTTTTGTCGGAAAAGAAATAATGTTGTTTAGATCTTTGCCTTTCGATATTTATTCTTTTTAACTTTTCGCACTCGAGGGGTGTGACTCTCGGTTGTCATTTGATTTGATATACCAAAATCCTAAAGTCTTACAATATTAATACACTGAATGTCATGGGAGTCATCAGTGACCCCTACCAAATCGAATTACTGTAGGTCACTCAGTTAAACGATGATTATTTGAAATAATTCCTACATCCACGCAAGTGGAACATCAGGATGATCAGTGGCTTCAATAACTGCAACTTTTGTCGGAAAAGAAATATTGTTTAGATCTTTGCCTTTCGATATTTGTTCCTTTTAACCCTTTGCACTCGAGAGACGATTCTCAGTCACCAGTTGATTTCATGTAGTAAAACTATAAAATTGGATATTCAATATGGAACTGTACATAATGCATCGGTGAAATATTGGGATAAAAAAGCTTTGTTTCTCAATTTAATTGCGATTTCTCTATGAGTTAATTTAAACATCTTCTGTGTCTAGTTAGAAAATGTTAAGTATTTCTAACGAAATGCTTCCAAGTGCAAGGGGTTAACACGTTGAATGTCGTGGGGGTCATAGGTGACCACCAACCAAATCGAATTACTGCAGTTCACTGAGTGAAACATTGATTATTTGAAAAAATGTCTATATTATAAACAATGCTACCCGATACGGTGACATTCAGCTAGATGAACGTGCAATTATAATACTGTAATTCAATCAACTGATTCAATGTTATATTTTTTTTGTTTTGTGTGTTTGTTAACAGGCATTTTCCTTTTTCCACAGTTGCACAAGAATCTTCTGGAACTCGAAATCTTGAACAGCAGGATCAACTGTCTCCGTAAGCTGTTGAAATCGGAGGTATAACAGCTTAAAGAATTCTTTGGTATTTAAGTTTCTATTTCCTCTGGGTAATTTAGGAATTAAGCTCTTTTTAATTCTATCTTTGTCGCGAAGGCAACTTTTTACAACGCCATCTCTTTCCTAAACTTCCCGTGTGCTTTTTTAAAAAGTAATAAATAAAAGCACAAAATTTGAATTATATTTCTAGAACTTTGTTAAAAAAAATTCTCAAACATCACGTTAATTTTCGATGATCAAGTAGAGACGCCTTTTGAGCAATGTAAAATTTCAGGTTTACATGCGCGCAATTTCTTTCTTCATTGGGGATCACACAGTTGAACGTATTAATCATGAAACGCTTCATTACTTAAGGAGATGTTATATTCATTCTCCAAGCCGTTTACAAATTTAAAGTCATTCACCATTTACGCTTCGAATTGGTTCAAAATCCCACTTCCATTCAAATGTTATTATGAATCAAATATATGTGGATCTCCATCAATTCGATTTGCATTTCATTTTCATTCCGTACATTTTCTTGTATACCGATGTAAATCGCTTATTATTCGAATTCCGAAAATTATTGTTTGCGTTAATATGAATAC
This sequence comes from Nomia melanderi, assembly GCF_051020985.1. Taxonomy (NCBI): domain Eukaryota; kingdom Metazoa; phylum Arthropoda; class Insecta; order Hymenoptera; family Halictidae; genus Nomia; species Nomia melanderi. The sequence continues at coordinate 698,118 of NC_135001.1, read as the reverse complement.
GTGTAAACAAGTGAGTAACTAAAACAGTCTACATGAAAAAGGTCCTTTCAAATTTCGAAATACAATTAAAAAGATATATATATAAATATTATATATGGTACATAGGGGGGCATAAGAATTTTATAAAAGTTTAGGTGAGGCATGGCACAAGAAAGCTTGGGAAACATTGCTCTACAGGCTGAAGTTTTGTTCTTGATTATAAAAAAATGGATGAATAATATTATAAATGTGTCAATAATATTATACATTTACGTATTAGTTAGGTAATATGTTAGATTACATATTAGTTATATTTAGACATTGTATAATATTATCCACACATGTCTTCATAACCAAGACACATACGAAACAATTGCTGCACACTTCAAAAATGTCTCCACCCGAACACATTTTTCAGCATGGCAATTTATATAACACAGTAGGCGTCGGTATCTACCCATAAGCCTCGCCTAGCAGATTTCGTTCCCAGGGTAGAACTTTCCAGACAGCTTTAAACCTGTCGGCCGAACAAGTTGAATCTGAAACCCGCGATATATCTTGAGTCGCGTGAATTTCCATAAGTTCATCCTAATTAACAAGATGGGAATCGTGTCCCTTTCAGCGAGAACCACTTTTAACTGTTTTAATCTAATCCCGTTGTACGCGCGCGCGCGCGGCGTCCGTTCCTTTACAGTAGACTTCGTGATTATCGCGTTGTAAAATCTCGCTTTTTCCTACAAGCTGAGCGGGCGAGCGAGCGAGCGTGCGCACGCGCGCACGTTGGTCCGTTTCTTGCAATGAATTCCGTTTAACGTGGCAGCAATGAATAGCGAGTTAAGTTGTCACGCGACGTTTTCGGCCACCGTCTGAATGAGCATCACGCATCTTATCTGCGTGATATATTCCGCCTATTAGCGGGGCCGGGGCTTTGTTAAAAATATGATGAATCGCGCAAAGAACACTGCTGTCATTGTAAGGGAACCTATTGTGAAGGGTACGAATGTTGGATATTATAATGCGGGGAGTAAGATCGCGAAGAAAGACGCGGGATCGTAATCCCTGCCGAGCACCTTCTCGCATTTTGTACCATCCATCTCGCGAGTGAACTCGTCCGCCGCGATTCATCCGGCGAAAATATTCGAGGCGAGCCGTAATTTCATCGAAACTAAGCTAGTAGCTTATCATCTGTCTCTCGTGAACATTATGAAAGTGCTTTGGTCGAGAGATTCTCCAATTTTTCGATTGTTTCTTTGAAACTTCAGTATATTCGGAGTCGAATTATAGTAATGCTTGCTTAACCTTTTGCACTCTTATGTCGAGCGTGACTCGGAATTTCATCGAAACTGCGTTGGTAGCTTGTTATCTGTTTCTCGTGGACACCAACGTCGTTTCCATAACGTTATTTGCATATATACGAATTCTACATATTCACGGAGTCAATTAGACTGAGAAACATAAACAAAGATATGGTACAATGTAAATTCAAACATATCTTTATTTTACCGTTTCACTTCTCGAAACTATTCGTACGAGAATCAAGTTAACGGTTAATGCTTATTTAAGGAAAATAATGTGAGTAAGAAATATCAATATTTGCATAGAAATCTGCAGACCATTTGGGCTGAACGACAATGAACATACGATTAAAGTAAAACGAAGTAAGACTCAAATGATACGGCGATTAAACTTATCAGCAGTAATGAAGTAACAAGAACAATGGAAATATGTCGATGGAATAAAAGTTACGAAGCATAATGGTACAATTTACCGGGCAATCAAGATACGAATAAAAGCTGATAATTACCGAATAAAATCAATAACTTTACGTAATTAATGGAGAACGATGGCAATTGGAAAGAATTTACCTGTGCTTCGTCCACTCGTTTATTAATTGCGAAACATTTAAAGTTACGTTAGAAGAAGATGATCACGTTCTCGTTTCGTTTCATTTTTAATCGATCTGTTTATTATTAGAAGACGTGTTCTTTCGGATAACAAAACACCTCTGGATAACAGATCGATCGAATACCCGACAAATTGCTGAATTCGTTTTTGAATACAGTTTTAATTAGATTTTTTTCGTACGCGAACGTCGCGGTTGCTAATGAGAAAGGACATTTACCAATTTTCTCCGTTCTACGGCGATTCTGTTGCATCGCCGCCGAACGGAACAGAGAAATACGACTTTCAGTTGGTCGAAGTACTGTTCATTCAATCTGTGCATTAAAGTACAAACGGGACAATATTTTCCTGATGAGTTTGATTACGTTTGCAAAGAAAATAACGAAATAGACCATCAAAGTTACGAACCGTTTCGTTGGTTATAATGCTAATTAGTATTACGTGGTTTCCTCTTGTCAGATTTATTCTGTGAAAACATTAATGTTAATCGTGACTCGTTCGTTGTTTGTTAACCCTAACGTATCACGTGTTTTTACAACGAATCATACCACGATGTGACTCTCATTCATTTATGAGAATAAAAGGAATGATTAAAATATTATTGTTTTTGTTTATAGGGCCGAAATTTTCAAAGTCCAAAGAAACTTTTGAAATAATCAAAAAATTTCAGTAAAAAGTGCCAATGTGACTCAGAGTCGCATCGTGGTCCGATTAGGGTTGATTTAAAGTTTAGTTTACAGATTTAGGACTGATGTTCGAACAGTAATTTATAGTAATGTGTTGATGTTTATTGTTATCTATTTATTAATTTTAATTTTTAAATTATTTTAATTTTCTTCTCTTTCTTCTTGAACTCTTCTTTTTAGTAAAGACAAACTGTTCGTGATAATTGTGTAAAATATGAAAGTTCTAATGAGTCTTCGTCGGAATATCAAAGAGAACTATGAAGCAAATTGCAATTTGCAATGCTTAATATTAAACAGAGTTGACATTTTCGCTGTTGATTTGCAATTTATATATATATATATATCCAATAATAATCAAACTCGGAATATTTATGTATTTACATATCTCACGCTCGGTTTTCGAAAAGCAAATTTTTATTGCATCGATGTCCTCGAGAAATTAAAGAAATTTGTTCAATAATTTTGGAAATTATAAACACATGAAGACGAAAGAAGAGAAATAAATATTTCGATGTTTTCATATATTTAATTTTTCAATTTCAAGTTTCTCCACACGAATACGAGTATAAATTAATGGTAAACGATGCTTGTAATTTTTAATTTTCGTTTTTATGAATTGAATGAATTAATATATAAAATAAGTATAATTAAAAATAATATATAATAAACACAATTCATAAATATAATTCAAATTAATATATAAAATAAATATAATTCATAATAAATATAATTCCCAAACAATATAAAAAATAAACATGTTCTAATAAGATTTAATTTTTATACTTTCTTAACCCTCTATAAGCCTACGTAACTTTGAAGTCACACATCAATAGACTGGGTTAAATTGATTTATTTAATTTTTTGTTGCAAAATGATGAATGACATTAAATGATCAATAAACTTAAACTTTATACACGCAGGCGTTTACGTTCGACGTCATTGTAACTTCGAAGTTACAAAATATATTCGTTTTAATAAAACTATTAAAACTATGGAATACATTTTTAATTTGTGTGCATATGTTGATATTTATTAATTTCATACTGCGTAAATTTTGTTATAATCTCGAAAGAAAACTCGGCCCATAGAGGGTTAATTAGATATTTTATACTTTCTAAAGTACCACAATGTATAACAAATTTGCATCGTCATAAGCAGCATGACGTACAAGTGCGAACGGTTAAACCGGCGATGGTACGTTTAATGGGAAAAAGATTCCTCCATTTAAAGAACGACGCACGAACGTTTCAGGCGGAGTCCGAATGGCAGCGGAACAGATTACCGAAAGTGTATTATCGTCCCATTGATTCATCTGCAGCGGAGCAATGGCCAGCAGCGTTACAATGTAATTAACCAACTACAAATGCGACCAATAAATACTTGCATCAACTTATTATGCGCAAACGTAGCACCAGCTCGTGATATTCGTAATCAGAACTCGATGAGTACGTATCGATAAAAGACTAGATACGCGTTAACGACAAAGGGGCTTCAAATTAATTATCAATTGTAAACGAATCCGCCTACCACGTGTATTGATAATCCCCTGTGCACATCCACTGTACAGCGAAATATTGTTACTGTCAGCAAATAGACAATTGTCTATGAAATATTAAATCATTCTGTACCAAAGATATACTGACACTAGAACTACCGAGAATTAATACACAGCTATACATAATTTGTTATCAAAATTAAGGAAACAAATTTCTTGAGATTCGAAGACTTTCCTATTGCTATATTTGCACAAATGCAGGACTTTAGTTTGAAATATCTTACTGAAGCACCTTTATCGTCTTAATAATGAAATAAGAGTCTTGAAGTCGGCCATCTTGTCGCGTCTGCTACACAGTTCTAGCGTTAAAATTTCTTTCGTTTTTTTCCTATGAAATTATCCAAGAACTCGTCACTGAATATGTCTATTAAAAAGTACTGATTGTAAATAAATAAATTTTATTGAGAGAATGATTTAGATAATTGAGTACATTAAGTCGGTTAGATTTATGAACTTCTTTCGCGTTAACAAGTTAACTTGTTATTACGTGCGTACTGTCTGCGCAATATTCTCGCGCTGTTACGAGAAGTTCTTTTAGGGCGAGTTCGTTACGCAATATCGAATTTTGTAGAGATTCCCGACGAGAGAGCTATATGGAAAAAAACTATATGGATCCTTTTCAATTCGGACAGTCCGAAAAAATATCTATCGGCCAGGAGTGTACTGTGTCGAAACAATCGGAATAGCGCCGAACCAATATTATCGATTTCAGTCCGCAAAATATAGAACGCCGTCGAATAACATCGAACTTGTAAGTGTCAAAACGTATTGAGTTTCGATTAAAACGTCTACGAAAGCATTGGAACTCATTTTATAGTTTATCGGAGTGTACTCATTTACATATGTCAATCGCGAGAAATAAATTCCATTGTACGAAATATTTTATTATATAACGTGAGTGTATATACTTAAGTGACTGAAAATCATTTTTTTGTGCTATATCATTTGGCGAAATCTCAATCAATTTGAAATTGATTGTAAGAATACAATGTAAGAAAAGAATCAGTGTATATAGATTTCGTTCATTTTGTTTTATCAAATTAAAGGTTTATCAACAAAAACTCCTCTAATCAACTTAAAACGAAAATACGATAATGAATGACTTTTCGCTGATATGTTTGTAAATACATATATTTATACACTAAATAGGGCATTCACTTTTCACGTGCCAATTTAACCCCTTGTCCTACAACAACGAGTGAGACTCGTGGTAAAGATTTTCAACATGATTCAACAAATATATATATATTATTCTGTTCATTCGAATTCAAAGTAAATATTATTCATCTGTAATCGACTATTATACTTAAAAGGAAATATAAGCATAACATATGCTTAGAATTTTTCTCTTTTTCCAATAAATTATTAATGACAAAGTGGTCAGAGTTGAGAAAGAAATCATAGGCCAAGGGGTTAACGAAATTTAAATAGGAAAAATCGAAAGGCTAAACAGTGATGTAAACCTGAATTTGTTATACATAAGTAAAAAGCAACTTTTCAGAGTGAAACATGAAACGAAAATCGACATTGTAACGTATTAAACGGATATCGGCAATTTCATTAGGCATCCAATGAGCATCCAAAGCTTCCAGAAGTATCAAACGAGTATTGATTCGATGATGCACCGGTATTGATTTGATTTCGCTAACGGGAATTGATGCTAAGTACCCAAAATTTCAGTCCGATTCGATACCTCCTGTATAGTACTTTGGCTCGATCGATATTCCATCGGTACTACGATTGAGAAGGTAAAATTAAAATTATTGCAATTGAAATTTCAACCTTACCTTCTCAACTGTAGTGCCAGTGAATTGTTGAAATCTTTACGATTAGAATGAGTCTAAAGACGACGTAAATGAGACTAGCTTTACCAACACAATGTAATTAACGAAACTAAAGGCTCATTTCCATGAAATCGATCAACCTAGTCCGATTCCTATCGTGCTTGGACTCATTTTAATCGCAACGATCTCAGCAATCCACTGGCACTACAGTTGAGAAGGTAAGGTTAACATTAGAATTGCACTAATTTTAACCTTACCTTCTCAATCGTAGTACCGATGGAACATCCATATTCGTCCAATCTCTCGGTACCCAATGCGTTAACAATCGACCCGAACTATATCTGCCAAATATTCTCATAATAATGACTAGATTCGATCATCAGAATCATCAGAAATGATATTCAGAAATATTCTCATAATAATGAATAGATTCGATCATCGAAACCTATGATCGCCGTTTGTGATACGTTCCCTCGTTGACCGCGCTTGAACAGTTAATGACCGAGAAATCAGCGGACTAACAGGTTAAGAAATGGCCGGCAACTCCGCGCGTTATATTCACGTTACAATAACGCCGGCAAAATGGCAGCCGCGCTCCGCCGAATCTTTGATCGGCAATGTACGTGTGCACGCGTGTGCGGGCGCCGTTAGTTAGTTCCACGAATCAACTTCTGCGTTTACTGGGCATGCATAATTCATTTGCCGTTTGACGTATGTAATAATAGAAACAATGGAACAACAGAGGCCAGGGTAACGCGACAGCAATAACTCATTGTTGTCCCCGTGTGCATAACTCCTCGGGTCGGGGGCTATCTTTTGAGACACCGGCACTCCGAGTGTTGATTAATCAAACCGAATAATCTGGTCGAACTGAATTCAAATAATCCACCCTCGAACCCATTTCTGCAACGACAATTTCGGCCGCCGCATCGTAAACATTAATAACCGGCGTGCACACGATGCACTGTGCAACGGGTATCACCGATGTTCTTCGTTGAATTAATTCTATTTTTACGGTTCGTCTAATTTCAACGTATTATGAGTACACAGGGTGTTCCGTGACTCATGATCAACCGATTAGGAGGTCATTCTACATGTAAAAATTAGTCGAAAAATAGAATAAAATTTATTCCTGCGAGTCTTCGCTTTCGAGAAAATCGAGGTCCAAATTTACTCGGTACATGTCGACTTTGTGCATCTCACTGTACATTCTTGTTTTCATTCTTATTTGTATTTAAAGACATGACAGTAATGACAAAGTGCGGATACCGCTCTTGACACAAACGCGAAGCGGCACTCAAAGTGCACTCTCACGCTCCCAGTGCGAGAATCATATCCGTGTACTCACTATTCGAATAAGCTGCCATATTGAGAAACTGTTAGATACTGAATAATTGTACCGCTAGTAGAACAGCACGAACGATAGACTATCAACCGAGATTATTACTATATCTTAAAATACAAATAAGAATGAAAACAGGAGTGTATAGAGAGACGCACAAAGTCGACATGTACAGAGTGTACACGTATCGTTTATTCTACTTTTTCGACTCATTTTTACATGTAGAATGACCTTCTAATTGATTGACCATTAGTCGCGGGACACCCTGTATATTAACCATTTGCAGACGAATGTCGACATTTCGGCGAGATGAAAGTTTCGTGTTTGGAAGACTAAGTTGCGGACAAATGATTTGATTATTCGAACAGAAAGAGATTAGTATGTAGTTTCCTTTTTTTGTATTAATTAAGCAATTGATAGATAATTCAGCTTTATCTGCTGAAGGTATCGTATGTTTTATAGAATCTCCGTACGCAATGGGATAAACGTTTTACGTCGAAGACAAACTAATACAAACCGTGTGTTCCTTTCGCGTGGATCTTTTTTAGAGTAGAATAGAGTGAAACTAATTATAGTTACAAACTAATATTTTCGACGAATTTTTCCTGTGAAATACAGCATGCGCAGGAATATATATATAAGGTTTTATAACAGCGTTCACGCAGAACATGGAAACTTCAATCCATTCTTTAGTTGCAAATATGAGTTCAGATGAATTCGGTTTTAGGACCTATATCAAGTCCATCAAGAAATTTATGTAGTTTGTCATACTGTGTTTTTATTATTCTTGCATGCTACGATATAAAATCTCGTGCAACTTGTTTAATCTTCTAAAAGCGTTTTACGTGCGTTTCAGTGACAGCGCGAAGAGTAAAGTTTAACTGAATAAACTGGAAATTGTTATTAAGGGTTTCTAGAAAATACAGAAATACTGATTTTATAACTGATTTAATAGGAATATTTCAATATTTATTATACATATGTCTGCCTTACCGACCTATAAATCTAGGCCTGATCTTAGTGTCCTCTTTCCGTGGACAATACTCAGTTGAAGTGATGTGGAAAGCATGGGAAATACGTCAGCGAGACAGTTCTGAATGCCTCAGTAGAGAATCTGAGCCAAATGCATACTCTATAGTATTTACTTTATCCCTCGGCATACGGATGGACATTTTGTCACAACGTTCCCATTCCATGGAGATTTTCAAAAGAAATTCTACATGAAATTTTTATGCACTCTTCCAACTGCACATGTTACAATTACATGTTTATATAGAGTATTTTTGAAATTATAATACGACAGAGAAGATATTGTACATAGGTGATAAAAGTAAGTCGAAAACGTAGAATAACAGTTTTTTATAAGAAACTTCGCTTCACATTATAAGATAATCGACTTTAATATGCAAACGTTGGTGATTACAAGTGGAAATGGTCAGTTATGAACAAACAAGTATGACGTGAATTAACACTAGAACTACTTAAACTGTCTTTTTTTTAATGTCTTTATAAAAGCTGAAAGTATGAATTCATTAAGATTCGAATTGGCTCATATTTCAGTTTAGGTATTACTAAATCAGCTTCATTAATCATTTTTTAAAAAAGTATCTGTATCTTTGCAGCAACTGTAAAAGAAGCAGTTAGGAATTGGTCATTTTGATCCACCTGATAGTTCTAGTATCAACCCTTTGCACTCGGAAATATTTCTTTAGAAATATTTAACATTTTCTAACTAGACAAAGATAATATTTTTTGAAATTAACTTAAAAAAGCTTTGTTTATCAATTCACTTGTGATTTCCTTTTATCTCAATATTTCACGCACCTGATGCATTATACACGGTTCAATATAAAATATCAAATTTTATAATTTTATTGCACCAGATCTCGAGCGCAAAGCGTTAAATAACGACGTGCCAAGTTTCAGCGTCTAGCCATTGCTAGCCACTTCTACTTCAATCCACGTTTATCTGTAAAACGCATTTCTATAAATACACATCTCTGCCACGGCATATGAACGCAGTAATGAGACACGGTTAGAAATCCGGCATGAAAAAATTCAAAAATGTATTTGTAGTATCGTAGCTTTAAGGCAGTGGGACAGCGAATATTCTAAAAGACAGGAAGACGGCCATGGAAGAGAAAGGGACTGATGAAAAACAGGCCCAAGGGTTGGTGGATTTTCCCAAGTGATGCATAAGCGGGGATAATGAGTGCGTGGCGGTGAGAGTAGGGTGTAGTTGAGAATTTGTTGGAAGTCGAGTCAGAAGAATGCTTGTGGTGGAGAATGATCTTTAAGTGCGAACGGCGAGAGATTTTGGAGAGAGTCGCGTTGGCTTTGAAAGAGAAAATACCTGTACACTGCGAGCTATATCGCTTCTATTTATTTCTATCTTATTCGATTAACTATTCCTACGTTTTCCTACGTTTTTTTTTTTTAAATAAAACATATTTATTTCCATTAATAGCACAGTATTATTGAAAATTGTATAATTTTAAAATGTGTCAACTGTTAAGCACTCTGACTGTTCACCGATGGCATCCGGCTTGTAGGACCAAATGTTAAATGATCGGACTATATTTTATATCGGATACATATTTTTCATTACAATATTTTACATACTTCGTATTTTCTGTAATCCTTGTGTACAAGGTGCTGCACGCAACTGTTGGAAACTGTTCGGGAATATTGGACGTGATAGTTGTATGCATAACAGATACATCAGTTCATAATAGAAAAGTCTGAAAAGTCGTAACTGAAATAAGTAGCGCCAGCCACGTTTCTCTACTCACGTATTCATTGTTATAGCATGCCCGTACCATTCATTCTTATTATCTTACGTCCTCGATCGTTTTCTTCGAGAAGACACTGGATAATAGCATACACTACACGTGTAGCGTGTTACAACGTAAACATTACACTATACACTGCTAACTTTCAAGCGAACAATTCCAGATAACCTTACTATGTAACTACAATATTTAAACTACATCCACCGCAGAAGTGACAAAACTTACATTTGAAAAACTAGTAATTTTAAATAATTCCAGTATTTACAAGTAAACTTACTGATACTTTCATTCATATAATGAACCTTCTTTAGACATCAAAAACTATTTCAACACACTTTACATTCAAACGCAAATCTCCCAATCGTCAGGCATCCATAGAGCCCGCCAAAGTACCCAATTGATCGCATACCTCAAACAATCTCAATCGCTTAAAAAACAAATCACAAATTCCCATAACATTCTCATTCACACCAAAGTACCTAATTGATCGCATACCTCAAACTACAGCCTCAAACAACCCTAATCACTTAAAAAACAAATCACAAATTCCCATGACATCCTTATTAACAGCAAAGTACTCAATTAATCGCAGCATACCTCAAACTACAACCTCAGTCACTTCAAATCGAAATCACAAATTCCCATAACATTCCCATTCACACCGAAATATCCAACTGATCGCATACTTCAAACTACAACCTGGAACTCAACCTGAAACTCAAGCTCAAACAACCTGAACCACGCAAAAACCAAATCACAAATTCATAACCATCTTAATCCCAAAATCCTCTTAAATCCTCATAAATACATACAAAAACCCCCATCCAAATACTAATCCCCATTTCAACATCTCCATTGTAACACGTCGTGATACCGAGAGAAGTCCATAGTCCATGTCATATGCGGAGCACGCGAGACTCGTCCCGTCTCGCGCGAGCACGAGGCTAGATCCTCTTGGGGCGCACATGCGCGATACCCGACGGGGGTGGTTTCTCTCGCACCCGTGGGGTTGCTCGCGAAATGTAGATGTCGCTAGCGGTGCCGTCAAAATCCCAACCGTCGCCCACTCCCAGTGTCGTCGTCTATTTTCATTGAGCCCCTTCACCCCTGGTCGCAGTGTTCGACCGCCCGCCTCTGGCGCAGAAATTGAACCACGGTTACGTGGTGCACGGGAACAGGGTCTTTGCTCCCGTTTAATATTTCAACCAGTCCATTGGCTGCCTTGAGCATCGACATGCGCGCCTTGCCTTCGACTCGCCTCCGTTCTCGTTACGTCAAAGCTCGACGCTCAAAATCCGGATGATAATCCACTTAGAGAATGGGCGCCGGTGTATCGATACACGGAAGTACGAAAAATCGATTCGGCCCGTCGCCCCTGGTCACCCTCTGTACGCGTATCGGTTTTATGGGAGCCAATAGTTTGGCTAGATAATACAGTGCGCTTGAACAGCGTCGCTGGCTTTTTTTTTCTAGTCTATGGCGAACGCGGAGGGAAACGTTTATTGACTTCTTACTCGCGCGGCACGGATTTTAGGGAACTGTGCGAATGTTTTCAAGTGTTTATGGATGTGATGTTGATGGATACCGTGTTGATGAATGCTACTTTGAGGATCGATGATATCGTGATGCTTGGTATTGATGGTAGAATCGAGTAATTGTAGTAGATTTTAATTTTGCTAATTCAATTGGATTTTTTTTATTTTTGATTTAATATTTCAGCATTTATTTTTATTATTGTTTTGTGTAAGTCAACTAGACTCGGTGGTAACTGAGTAATTCTATTAGATTTCAGTTTTGGTAATTCAATTGGATTTTTTTATTTTTCATTTATTACTTCAGCATTTATTTTTATTATTGTTTTGTCTACGACAATTAGACTCGGTAGTAACTAAGTAATTCAAATAGGTTTTTTAAGTTTTCTATGGGAACTCCAGCATCGTGTCTTTTGAGGTCTCAGTCGATTTAGAATTTAGTTTTCGTTTTTTTTAAACAATTTCGGTACTCATTTCCCTAAGCAGATGTTCTTTTTTAACACTAGAACTACTGTAACAGTCATTTCGACTGGTTTGAATTGTTGTGTTTCGGAATTATTGATATCTTAGACGTATTGAATATTCGTAATAATTTTGATAATAAATAGTTTCTATTAAAAATATAGAAATGGACCATTTCGACCCATTTGGTAGTTCTAGTGTTAATAGTTTCGAACACAAGGGACTTTGACACGTTGAATGCCATGGGTCACTGGTGACCCTTAACCTAATTATTACTATAATGCATTCAATGAAACGATGATTACTTGAAAACATTTCTATATTATAAATACTACTATCTAATGCGGTGACATTCAGTTTGACAAATATGCAATAATCAAATGATTTAATATTAGATTTCTTCGATTAATACGACTGATATGTAATCTCTATAAAAATTGTAACAATAGATTATTTTCAATTTCTTGGAATACTCGTTGCAGTATTCAAGTGAAAATATTTATTTTCGAAATCATTTCGAATATTCAATATTTTTCGGGCATCAATAATTGTAAAACAAGAAAACCAAAACCAATCATTTTAACTGGCACGGTAGTTCAGATGTTACTGCACCTGTTCCTCCATGTATGCTCTACTTTTTAAAATCAATTCAATTTTTCTGAATATAATTCAGATGCGAGTGGTTCTATTGTAGGAACTTATAATATTTTTATACCAGAAATTTCGAACAAAAGACGGAGATTACCAATTTGTATATAGATGCAAATAATCTCGTTCGATAAGTTAACCCTTTGCACTCGATGTCATACAACAAAACTTTGAAGTTGAATATTTAGTATTTTAAATGAAATCACTTGATATGAAACCAGTTGATTTGATACAACAAAGCTATGAAGTTGTATATTTAGTATTTTAAATGAAATTTTGTACTGCTATGTGAAACATTTCAATAAAATATCTTTGTTGCTAGAATTTATCTGTGAATTATCGTTAAATTAGTTTCAAACAATGCCATCTATATCTCCTCGGAAAATATTGAATATTTCCAATGAAACACTTTCGAGTGCAAAGGATTAATAGAAGCAGACTCGTGCGCAGTGTGTTCTTCTTCAGTCATTAAGTATTTACCTTCAAAAATTTCACGTGAATACGGATCGTGCCGGGGGTGTAAATATAATCGTTCGATATTCCGCGACGCCATCCTTGTATCGTTAATAAGGTCAGAATGATATTATTTTCCATCAGCATAAATTTCCCTGGAAAGTAATACCTGTACAATGTCTCTAATATTTAGGTCTGAGGATAATGCTAATTAAGTGAGAAGTTGAAGATATTCATCATGGAATCCTTATTCTATGGAATCTAGTATTATCGCGTTAAAAAGTTCAAACACATCAATACAACAATAACAATAATAATATAGAAAATGAATGATTAGAATTGAATTTTATATTTTCATGGAAATTTCAACATTCATAGGAAATGACTCTAATACTTAGGCCTGAGGACAATGCTAATCTAATCTTAATTAAAAAAAATTAAACTAATTAAGTGAGAAGTTGGAGATGTTCATCATGGAATCATTATTCTATGGAATCTAGTATTATTATGTTAAAAAGTCCAAACACATCAGTACAACAATAACAATAATAATATAAAAAATGAATGATTACAAGTAAACTTTAAATTTTCATGGAAATTCCAACATTCATAGGGAAAAGTGTTATTCGATGATTGAAATGTTTGTTTCTTTTCAAGATTAAATAAAAATACTAATAATCCTTATTAATCCTTTGCAAACGAACGTCAACGTTTCATATTTGGAAAGCTAAGTCGCAGAATGATTTAATTACTCGAACCACAAGAGATCAACCCGTAGCTTCCCATTTCTCTATTAATTAAGCAATTGATTATTTATCTTTATCTCTTGAAGGTTCATCCGCAATAGGTTAATAAACATATTCATTTTTATTACCATGAATACAGATGATCCATTCGTAAACAGATAAATAAAACGGTACGTTAAATTGTTGTTCACATTTCCTCGACGGCGAACAGCAAAGCGATAACTAAACGCAATTAAATAAGTGCAGTCATTCGTACAGATTGTTCCCCTGTTATTTCAACACAAAATTCCGGTGTGAATCGTTTATTTGCTGAAGTGATTAACCCGATAGAATAAAAAACGTTGGGGAAATTTATGAATCAATGTACGTCGTGTCTAAAAATTCCTATCGAAATGTACGGCGAAGGGTAGATGAAAGACAACATTGAATTGTTTAGGATACGATACACTCTAGAAACAATTTTATGCATTCTCATATATTGGTGCATCGATGAAAAGCAGCTGCACCCTTCTTTTTTTTAAATAGAACCCCACACTTTTGTATAAATTGATCGATGCAGATTTTTACCCTCTGCGAAAAAAGCGGCATGCTTCATATGCACATGTTGAAACTGTTGACACAACAAAGTTATTTTAATGAATAATTTGTTAACGCTAACCGTATCAACACTTTTCCTACCGTAATTATTCAAATAACTGGTTACAAAATAGAGATAAACAAATTAGATGACAAATTTTGTACAGATACTGCTTCGAGGAACGATTAACCCCTTGCTCTATAATTTCTTTCTCAATGACGCTCAACGGAGATTCTAATTAGTCTATGTCCATGTTTACTCAGAAGCATTGTAACTAATGATAGAAAAATAATATTCAATTCGGACTTGACAGAATGAAATGACATTTATATCTGTTAAATTCTATTTAAAATCTACGTCACGCGTCTACCACGATATTGTAGGGCAAGGGGTTAAAGAAGCTAATTTAGCAATACCTAAACTGAAATACAAGCCAATTGAAATCTTAATGAATTTACGTTTATAGCTCTCGTAAAGAAATGTTCAAAAGACGATTCCAGTGTTGGTAGTCCTAGTGTTAACGTGTGCTAAGTCTGCAAAGGTTACTTCTGAACGCTTTTCTATTCTTTAATTAAATACTAATAATATATATTTTGAATTGTGCTACTTTGTTTGCAATTAAAATAAGGAAAATATGTATGTTTTTAATTTGTAGTCTGTGAGTCGAATGTTTAGTTAACAGTAATGTAACACTAACCGTACCAGCACTTTTTCTACCGTAACTGGTCAAATGACTGGCTACAAAATAGAGATAAATGAATTAGACGATTAATTTTTCAGAAACAAAAGGAAGAATGAAAATTGATAAGGCAATTAATCGGACAATATAGGGATTGATGTAAAATTAAATGAACAAAACAAAACGCAGAATTTTAACGGTTAGTTTTAAATTATTATTGCTCGTCCATATCTGCGCTGAGATAGCGTTACACGTGCATATGTTCCTGTACTTACTATTCATAACAATAGACTTTAATATCGTGAGCGTGAATCAAGCGCTGATATCAATCATTGCGAGATATCTCGGTCAGTAATATTTAAGTAAACTAATTAACGTATCAACTTCACAATTTAACAGAGCGTTTACAAATAAATATTCTATATCGAATATAAAATCACGAACGTTGCACGTTCCCAAAAGAAAAATATAATGAATTCTTTAGTTCGTATAAGTGTTACCGTCGTGTGGACAAGAATAATTTCAAGTGCAACTGTGTTTGAAAAAAGTATCTCGATTCAAGTTAGAAAATTCTATTAATTTTAATGTTTAGAAATAGTACTTTGCAGATACTTGTCGACTTACGATAAAGAGACATCTTTGGAAATTAGCTGAATTTAACATCAATCAACAATTCAAGAAATTTCTTTTCGAAAAGATGTTATCAATTTTGTGTACGCTTTTACAATGGATATATATGAAATATATCGATATCAAATATCTAGGGTACGTGGTTTCAATGTTAATAACATTGGTAATGTTTCTTTGTTTCTTTGTATGTTAGATTTAATTATATTTTTATAATTATTTATTGTGTATTCCTAATTATATTTCTATAATTATTAATTATACATCTCTAATTATATTTCTTAAATGCACTAAAGAGAATGTAATATAATTTAATTCGTCGAAATTGTCAATGCAAGGAGACCTCTTTAAGGTAGGTTTGAGTGGAAGAAATGTTGTATATCATAGTTACCGAATCTCTTAGAAGTCGGAGTCGCAAAACTCACTGGGGATCATCGCATTTACTCGCATAAATTTTTCTGGGCACGCTTTCGTGCGAAAAATGAAATCTTCCCTCCTCTAAGGGGCTCTACGGCACTCGTGGACCTTCTCTTAACATCGGCCGCATGTGCAGTTATCGAAGATAAACTCGACGGCTGTTTCTCCTTCGTAATCTACTATTCATGTCGACTTTAGGGATTTCTTACTGTACGGAGTGTTTTTCTTGGCACTTTCTCTGGTGCACCGACTGATTCCACGAACGAAATCAAAGCAATTCTCTAAATAATTCGAAGTTCCTTATTTGAGAATTAAATATCAGGTTTACAATGTTTAACAATTGACTTGTTTCTCAAAAGAAATTCCACTAATTTTTTTCAGTATGTATTTTAATTTTGATAATTATATAATCACTTTTTATTAGTTATAACGGTAACAAGGGTAAGTCACGGAGGGATGGCCCAGTTTCTTTAAAATACATAACTGTTACATCATGACTACCATTAATACCTAGCAGAACAAAAATATATTTGTGACAGTAAATATATGATATGATAAGAAGGGAACTGGAATAAAAAATTAATATTTCTATGTTTCACCATGTAGCTTCCCTATCATTATCACTTTAAGACTTCAATTTTACTGAGATTCTAACCGTAATTATCGACTAGATCTATAGATCGATTAAATCACTGCTTTTTGACGATTCATTCGCCTCAATCAACAGTTGACAAGCAACTTCATCCCTTAATCAAATGAACTGATAATCTTCCAACCAATAATTTCATTATTCACCCGCACTCGTCAACGAAGAAATCAATCCGAGTAAAATTTCTAATGAATTATAGGTTAGACTACACGACCTCTGCAGCCCCATAGATTATTTCTTTGCCTCGTATGTATCTTCGTAACATTGATTAATTGGGATAACAAGAATTCAATGATAAATCCTTCGGAAAATCCAAACACTTAGATTCCAACCAACATCGACGTAAAAATGAACAATGTCAGCCTCGATCAACAATTGACAATCAACTCCATCCCTCAATCAAACGAATTATGAATCCTTCAACGAATTAATCAATCAGAGTTAGAATTCTAATCGATTACTACCCGACTAATTCGAGTAACCAGCATCAAATCGTAAATCCTTCGGAAAATTCGGCGAAGGGGTTGACGGTGAATTTAATACGTGAGTTCTCGGCGCAAACGGACCTTACGCGATTACGATTACGGGCTCGCTTGGCCCGATAAGCCCTCCGCAAGGTACAATCGATTGTACCCGGAGCTTGTTGTTTATGCAAGTGTCGGTTACGTTACCACGCCAATAGCCTGGTTTTCAAAGTGTCCCGCGCTACTCTGGTGCATAGCAATAACGTATGATTACTCTGTCGTGCGACTCGGCCGAGGAACGGAGCCAGAAACCGGCGCGCGACTCGCTGAAATGACGCTCTTTACACGTGCGAACTTTTCACCAGCTTTCTCTATGACATCTAAATACATCGCGTTCCTGGCATACTGCTAGGAAAGCTTCATCGCGTTCCGCGGAATACTCTATGCAACGGTATAATCACTATGCGGGGGATACGACAATTCCAGGGCTAAAGTTCGGCAGCACGTACCCTCGCTAAAACTGAACAACTAATGTAGCAGAAATGTACCGGACGAACTGTGGAAAGTTCTTAACAAAAATGATCGAATGCAAAGTGGAAATTAGACGATTAACACCTTGCTCTATGAGTTATTTATGAACTATAATCGATAGAACTATTTTATCGTTAATGATTTACTAGGGGAACGCGAAATTTGCGTGTTTATTCTATGTCTACGTTTACTCTAAAGGTTAACGATTGATAATAGAAAAGTAAGAATAAAACATTTCCATTTAATTGCGACAAAATGAAGCTCATAATAAGAATATACTCTACACAATTTTCATGAGCAACCTGTTATTTAATGTTTTAGGAAAATATACAGATTTTTGTGTTATTTTTCAGATGGTAGTAGAATTATTCGTGTTGCATCGAGAATGTATTGAAGCAATTTTACCAATAATAATACTAATAGAGCTTTCTAAGAGAAATATTTATTAATTGCTATTATTTTTTAGAGAGATGTATGAATTTTCTATATTTAATGGAAGTAATCGATTTAAATTCTCTTTCGTTCGATGTATTGATTATCCACAGCAGATTCAGAACCTACAGTTTCAGTCATGTGCAAAATTTACATAAATGTGGCAATAACGCCGAATAAAATGCAGAGTTTCTTCTAATTCTTTTATTCGAACCACTTTAATTTGAACCATTCCGTTGACGACAGGCGTGTCATTTCGCCGTCGACAATAAATGAGATGTCCGCTGAATGTGGCGAGCGATATATTAAAATTTAAATTGTAAGAGGGGCGTCACAAATGCGAGAGGGAATTGTAGGGCGAATATTTAAAGAATTGCCCCGTATCCTCGTGAGAACGTTTCTATAAATATATAAAGCGAACTGGTTTCAATAATGCAGCATGGTTCCCTATGGAATACACGCTGGCCAAGGAAAGTGAAGCTCGTTGCAAGATTCTGATTTTGGTATTTTAAGCTTTTCGGAATCCACCTTAGAGAACTACCGAACAATTAGTGTTAGAAATTTCTAATTTCATAAAAAAATTAGAATACGTTTCATGAGACTCGAGAAGTCTCCTAGTCTTCTATTTCTAAAAATACGCAAACGTAATTTAACACTAAATGGCATTTTGTAAATAACTATTTCCATTCTAACCACCTGAATAATTAGTTATAAAATAAAGGTAAACAATGTGAAATTGGACGAGAAATTTTTTAAGTCAAAACTTAAACGAAAGGAAAGAGAAAACTGATAAACCGATTAATCGGGCAATAGGAGAATTGGTAGGAAGTTAAATAAACGGAAGAAGATACAAAATTTTCAATGAAACTTTAAAACCGGTCGTTCGATCGGTCGTGGTACGTTTAGCACGCATCGTCGCAAACGCTTCAGCAGGCACGCAGTTCCATACCGCACTCACACATTCGTACACGCAACGTATATACGCTCGACCACCCTACACCTGTATTATTGAAGATTGTACAATTTTAACACATTGAGCGCCGGCGACCTAAGGGTCATTTAAAGTCCAAACACCGGCCTCATTCGCTTGTATGTGATCAATGAGTAGCCAAAAGAAATATTCAAAACATTATACATTTTCGTAAAATAGTACATTTTAATTGCATATTCAGCATATACAATTTAACGGAAATCCAGAAATCTGCATTATTGCGGGGCCGGCGCTCAAGCGACAGACTCAGAATCCCGCGTTTTCACGGGGCCGGCGCTCAATGTGTTCAAATGTGACAACAGAGGAGCAGACTTTTGAATAAACCTCTGACATTCGACACGAGAGTGCAAAGGGTTTGTTACGACTGATACATTGTAGTGGCGTTCTCACGCTGCTCGCGCGCTCCTGCGATAAACAATCGATGTTCAAACCCGAAACCACCAAACCAATCATCGAAAAGCGACCATTTGATTGGCCTATCGACTGTTACATGTCAACATATTTAAGCCGACCACATTTTTCGTCGCGAGCATTGTCGTCTTGGAGCTCTGAATGAACGTAAAAACGATACTGTATCATTCACCAGTTCAACTATTGAATAAAAGTTTGTGAACCTAACGTCGTCTAACCATCCCTAACGGTTTGAGTAGCAGAGGTGATTAAAAAAGCACAGTCGAAAAAAGCCGAACAACGCTTTCTGAATGGGATGCGATGGCGCTCCTTTTATTTCATGTCGAGAGAAGCCAGCGCGGCAACGCTTGTCTTAATCTATGTTAATACTATTATATACATATTAATTTATAATAGGTAACAACGAAATACAAAATGTGTTACTCGGATTACTTATATAGAAAGAAAGTAGCGATGCGACGTGCATGCGTCTGAAAAGTTGTGCGCGTTTCGCCAGATTGAGTGCGCCGTCAGTTGTCCGTATCGTTCAAATGCGCTGGCTTTTTCCGACATGAAATCTGAAGAGCGCGAAAGCGGCGCGTGGGGCTCGAACTGTTAAAAAACCAGCCCGAATTCCGTTAATTCGACGTTCGGGCACATACAAGGTTAATAATACTGTTCACCCTGAAGCAGGACGAATCTCCCGCAATACGAAGCGCGCGTGATGAAGAATAATTAAGAAAAGTGGTCCAGCGCGATAGGAATCACCGGAATGACCGCTCCCAGTTTTCGAGTGTCTCCTAACCGTAAGGGTTTATGGAGGTATTGTTCCGCGAGTCAGCGACAGATACCGAGGGCAGGACGAATCCCTGGTTCCGCTTGGTGCGCTGAATGTGCGCTGAATGTGCGCTGAATGCGAAAACAATATAAAAATAGTCTTTCTGTAGAACTCACTTACCAGGTGGGTTGAAACAAAGGAAATATTGTCGAGGAAGTTCCCGGAGATTTGTAAGAATTCTAAAGACAGATGTATCGGTCGCTCGAGTTGCCGAAACACGCTCGGAGAATCATTGCATAATTGAATCGCTCGAAAGATACCTTCGATGTACCATGTGTTGATATATTATATAATTATTCAACTGCAATTTAACCTTTGCGGACGAATGTCGACATCTCGACGAGATGAAATTTTTATGTTTGGAAGACTAAGTGGTACGAGTGATTTAATTACTCGAACATCTAGAGATCACGTGGTCTCTCTTTCTTCCTATTAATTAAGCAACTGATATATAATTTATCTCGAATTACTCGAACTTCTAGGGATCACGTACTTTCCTTCTTTCATATTTAATTAAGCAACTGATGGATAATGCAGCTTCATCTGCCGAAGCTTTTCAATATTTCAAAGAATTTCCATCTGTAAAGAGTTAATACTGAATTTTTAATTTTATCATTTTCTTGGACCAATCAAATGACGATTGAAAGGCGTCTCTCGAGTGCAATGGGTTAATACATCTCTTCATTACACAATTTTATTCTATACTATTTCAACGATTAAGGACGAGAATAGATCGTGATATAATAATACGATAACATTAATTCACTATTAACTAAGAATCTAGCCAAAGAACGTATATACAGACTCACACTGTAAATAGGTTAATCATTATAGACGATTTCTCAAAACAATAACTATGTTCCAGTGAAACGGACATTCTATTATTCACTGGAAATGTGTTCCCGCGCATCCGAGTGATCGGTTAAGTTACATTACGTCCACCGGGGTAGCTAAAATCGTGCAGGCGAATCGGTGACGTTCTAACGTACAAGGAAAAATCAATTTCTCCGCGTGCTGCGGCAGTGAAATACCACGGGAGAAATTTGATTCGATGAATACCTTGCCCGGAAGACGGAAGCAAAACAGGGAACCGAGCCAGAGTACGGAGAAAAATTCTTCTACGAAGAAAAATCGTGTAGTTATATAAAAATGTACGCGAAGAGGAGAGAGAACGAGAGGAAGGAAAAGGAAAAAGTGGGGAAAAAGTGGGGAAAAAGGAAGCGGATACCCTGCCGCGCATGTAAACGCGCTTAAACCGCGTTCCTACGACCTAGAAAATATTTCCCCGGGGAATGATATCGGCTACCATTTACGGCTCACGATATATCCAGGGTTAGGACAAAGTATACTGTAAGCAGCTTCAAATCTGATTGGATAGTTTCGAACGCTCGACGAAAGATTCGAAGAATACTCTAGGAAGTTTAGTCTCGTTGGTGATGATTAACGCGTTGACCGCCAAGAGAATTTCGAGCGTTTTGTTTTAGTAAAATTTATTATTTTTATTTAGCAAGATTTATTTATTTAGATTTCCTTTATGGTAGAGGAAATTAGTATTAGAAGTAATTATTAATGTTTTCGTAATAAAGTACTCATATTACACTATTATCTAACCTCTGACGTTACTAAATATTTCAATGCAATATCAATTTTCTTATTGTAATTGTTTTCAAGCAATTTGAAGCTCCGGTCATCGGTGACAGTCAACGTGTTAAGCCTAATCGGACCACGATGTGACTTTCAGTGACATTTGAGCTTTTTACTGAAATTTTCTGATTATTTTATATTCCAACAGTTTTTTGGGCTTTGAAAATTTGGGCCCTATAAATAATCACAATAACATTTTAATCGTTCCTTTTGTTCTTGTAAGTGACTGAGAAACACATCGTGGCATGATTCGTCGTAAAAACACGGGGTACGATTAAGGTTAACAAGTGCCACGAAAATCTTCACCATTTTTCTGTAGAGTTACTCTTTTGTAGCAAAGACAAGCGGGAACAATTATTAATTAGTTGGCGTTAGAATCTTTGCATTACACTATTATCAATTTAGTTATGTTATTAAACATTTTCATTCAATATCGGTTAGGTTGCATGTTACGATTGTTTTTAAGTAATTCAGAAGGGTGGGATAGGTGACTAACATGGCGCTTAACGTATTAATGTTCAAAACACACAGATTATTAAGTCCTTGATTTATTATTCACTTTCTGCTAAACTTGTGTAAAATTTTAATATTAGTAATTTAGAAGAGCAGCAAAATTGTCCGTTCTACTTTAACACGCTTGCCATCCACGATTCCACTGTCCTTCTCAGAAGTATTCCACCCAATTAGTTGTGGTTGTGGCAACGTAACAATGTTCAACGCTCTGATTCAACAACAAAATAACAAGAAACCAGTTTATTAACGTCACACGCCACGTGTACCATAAATGGCGGCACTGAACGTTAAAAACGGTATCACCGAAATTCCCTAGACCTAGCAATCATTGTCAAACCACTTACACAACGCAAACTACAGCAAAACACAAATCAACCCCGCCCCGAAGAAACAAACCCTCACGATTCCCCGAAAAACCGAAGAACCAATCAATCGAGCCCAACAGTCCCATCGTCACGCAGAAAAGTTGAGCAGTCCCATGGCTCAGAATCAGTTTCACACTCGAAGAAAGGTGTCCGGTGGTCACATATCATCGCGGAAGACGACAGCGAGCGGCGGCGCCCGATAAATTCGTCGTAATAAATAGCCTGCACATGACCGCGAAATCTCTGGGCAGCGTAGGGGCGAAGTGGACATCGATTTCGCGCCGGGCTCTCCGCGCGCCATTGTATCGGCGCTCTTCTACGGGGGCCGATCTCGGATTGGTCGTGACAAATGCGCCGTTTAAAACAAAGAGTGGAAAATCCTGGTATAATATCGACGCCGCGACAAGGACACGGGACAGAGGCCCAAAGGAATCCTAGACGATCGATCACCGCGTTAGGTCTGGCGACGCTAGGCGTCTACGCAGCCATCGAGCTAGCCGAAGAGACGTCTGGATGGGAAGAAGGGTGGCGAAGAGACGATGGCGTGCTGGGGACACACTGGCCGACAAGCGGCCCCTGAAAAATGTCCCTACAGCGTGACTACCCTCCGTGGCAACGTTTCTTTTTTCGCTGCTGCTGCTGCTGCTGCTGCTGCTGCTGCTACTGCTGGTGGTGGTGGTGGTAGTGGTGGTGGTGGTGGTGGTGGTAGTGTTGCTGCTGCTGGTCCCGTTGCCAGAAGGGGAGCATTCGAAACGAATGGGCCACACGTGTGCTGCACATTCTCTTTTTTCCTCTCTTTTCCTTCCTTCCTTCCTTCCTTCCTTCCTTCCTTCCTCGACTAACACTACCCCCTTGTTCGTGTACACGCTACCACCCACCGGTAGCGCCCATCAACATCCACCCCAACTATCCATGGCAGAGCTCGGTGAAGTTTGGAGAAAAAATATTTCACACTGTTTGAGGTATTCGATGCGCAACGCAGCTGCAATGACATTTTAAGGGATCTTGCGAACTAGCGGAGGGAGGCTGGTTTTCAGTGTGATCTTTGGGAGTTTGGCTGGGTCTGGGAAGTTAGAGGGAGGCGAGGGAAGTGAGTATGTGACGGGTTTCATTTTTTGTTGGGGTTTTTGAATTTTGTAGAGCTGGTTGATGTTTGGTTGGGTTGGGTTGGGAGGGTTGAGGGATTTTGGGGTGGAGGGGTGTAAGAGTTTGGGTGATTATTGATTTACTTGTTTCAGAAGGTGTGTGCACTAATTTTGGTTTTTAACGCAGTGTATAGTAGTAAAGAGAAAGGTAGTTTTTGTATGAAGAGACTTACATTTGCTAATTGCCGCAGCATTCAAGGAAATATTACATTTGATTCGAATTGATTGTCTATTTAAAGTATATTGTATAACAAGATGATACTTTCCTTCTTATATATTAACATATAGTGTTTTTCTGCTAACCGAGAACACCTAATATCCCCAAAAAATGTAAGTAGTTAATATAACAATTACAGGATGTTAAAATCGCATAAAATATACAAGATACTCAAAAATATTCGAAATACACGAAACATAATGTTTTTTTTATAATGTTTAA
Source organism: Nomia melanderi (assembly GCF_051020985.1). Lineage (NCBI taxonomy): Eukaryota > Metazoa > Arthropoda > Insecta > Hymenoptera > Halictidae > Nomia > Nomia melanderi. The sequence continues at coordinate 673,536 of NC_135001.1, read as the reverse complement.
TCGAAAGAACCTATTCCTCTGATTAAGTTCTTAAACATTTCAATTTGCATAAAGATTCCAGCCTACTAATCACTGTATATTTCACTTGTCTGTTTCTACTTGATAAATGTAACAATAACACAATGTAAATAATATTTTATTTTATTTGAAAACATATCCCGATTTCGTTCTTAAACATTTCAATTTGCATAAAGATTTCAGTCTACTAATCACTGAACATTTCACTTGTCTGTTTCTAATTGATAAATGTCATAGAGTACAATAACACAATGTAAATAATATTTTAGTTTATTTGAAAACATATCTCGATTTCGTTGAGGCCCATGTTCTGTCTAAACGTTTTTCATCGGAATATTATAGAAAAATGTTATTTCAGCAGACGTACTATTGTGCTCGCGAACTATTGCTGGAATGCAATATCAGATACAAATGCATTCCACAAGCGTCACTCTAGAAAGAAATAATTTGAAGTATGAAGGTCTTCCTTCCATTCTAAATACTTCGTAAGCAATTGCATACACGAAACGATTGCGACGCACAGAAGCTAATGTCAAACAACCGTCAACGCCAATGATCTATTGGAAACTGAGCAGAACATTTTATTTTCCTAACTCAAAGCAATGCATTTTATAGCTTTGTTTAATGGTTTCCATTAAAACTCGGTTCACTTTGTACTGAAAAATACCTGGAACTTGAGATTCTGGTTCAGTCTCTCGGTTTTTGAAATAAACTGAAAAATATCTGCAGAAAGGGAAGTACTTTATTGATATCTCTCTCGCTTTGATGATCGTTTAACAAAACTACCGAACAGTAAGACTGAGCTATTTATATTATAAATCATAATAAATTTGTTATAAATATATTATTTATATTACAAATTGTAATTAATACATTATAAATTTATAATAAAGTGAAAATTATATATTAGTTACATAGTCATTTAATGTTATAATAATTAGGAAAGCAGATTTCTTGAGGCTCGAAGCTTCCTATCGCTGCACTCGCACAAATGCAGTAATGTATTTTGAGATTTCTCACGAAATCGCCTTTGTCATCTTAATAATGACGAAATGAATATCTTGAAATCAGTCATTTGATGATTCTAGTGTTAAATACACTTGAATCTTCATAAAAGAAGCTTATTCGGACATCCGGAACTTCTGTACTCATTAATTTTCGTTGCATACTGTTGCATAATTGAATTTCTCATAACGCATCTTCAATTAAATTCCGAGTTAGTTCTTTAATATCGTAAAAATATGTTTAAAGTACATTATTCTGTTGTTTACAATAGCAGACACAGTCTCCCAGCATTATAAAATTATAAAACACATTCCGACACGCTGAACAACGAATGAGTTTTGTATATTTAGGCCAGCAGGCTTTCCGCGAAACGAAGTCTACGTAATTGGGAAACATAGCATCACATTATTTCATTCCATTGCCACTGCTTTAAGGCACGTCATTAATGAAATTAAAAATTTTACGAGTAATTATCGTTTAGTAGAACAAACTGCAGTCACCGTCGAATATTCGAGTATTATTCATGAGTGACTCTTACCGCATAGAACATGTTATATTTGCTAGAACTTTTCGAAACGATAAGCGTTTGAAAGAACTGATGGTTTTCATGAATTCTTTTTAATTTAACTGAATCAAAAGTGTTATATTTGCTAGAACTTTTCGAAACGATAAGCAATTGAAAGAACTGATGTGGTTTTCATTCATTCTTTTTAACTCAATTGAACCAAAACAGTAAAAGCTATTGTCATATCGAAATAATTTGAATTCTGATCATATTACTCAGATATGTGGAATATATATTACAAAGAACAAGTCGAATACATTAATACTTCCTAGAAAAAAGACAAGACAAAGTTAACCCTTTGCCAAATTGCGTATTGCAAATCAATTTCTTTAATAATTCCCTAGAGAAACAGCTGTCATCTTTGTAACAATCGCAAAAAGAGGAGATCAGGAATGAGCAATTTTCAATCTGGTAGTTCCAGTGTTAAGAACACGTTAAAAAGATTTCCTAACGATTCTTAAGACAGCTTTCAATCGTGCAAGTTATTCTAATATTTTTCATCGCAGCAGCTCGCCGTTCGCGAGAATAAAGAACGAAAACCACAGTTATATTCTATGTTGAACAATGAGAATTTCATCAGCCGTTGTTCTCAGCGTTTCTGCTCGCGTGCTGGTAAAACCAGTATCAGCTTCCATCGTATACCGATTACCGTTAAAGGTTCGTTTCGTAGCTTTTCGTGCATGTGCCCGCATTCTTCTGCTACCCTTTCGATCCGCAATTTGCCACGGTACTGTATAAATGCAAGACTGTTTCGTGCAAGAGACGAGAGCAGACTGACTCTCCGTGAACCTTGCTCGAATAAAACTGAATTACCTGCGTGCAAAATTGATTTAGAATTATTTAGGTTATTTCAATTGAAATTTCGTAATGCAGACGGAAATCTTAGAGCACAGACGATTTACAGATATAAAAGGCCAATACGTGACAACTGGTTTCCATTTTGGTTTCAGATCTCCATATACAATTAGCAACGAGATAATTCGAGCGTTATACATGCTTAGAAATAATAAATATTCCATTATACTTTTGCACTGAATATTTCTTAAATTTTATTGAACGCAACTTTATTCGAGAAGTGGCAGTGTACCTTTTCTCAATGGTAATTCGTTTGTTACCATTCTGTTTAATACAAAACCGAACAGATCAAATTCGCCTATTTCAAAATGTTGATTTTGCAGGTATATAGACTACAGAGGCGTTTCTGCGAGAGATTTTCAATGAAATTTCTGTATTCTACATATACAAAACTAGGAGACCCGTCGAGTCTCATGAAACATATTGTCTAATTTCGAGAAAAATTTGCAAATAAATCACTCTAGTTTCTCGGTAGTTTTAGTGTTAAATGCTTTCATTGTTAACCGTATAATTACGTTCACTCGAACTTTGAATTTCGAATTTGTTTTCATAAAACTGTATCACAAAAGATATACTTATAAACACATTGCATACTGGTAACGAGCAATCTCGTTTTTCCTCTACAGTAACTTCACTAATTACCACATATCTCTAATTACCGCCAACCTGTCCCAAGATCACTCCACTTGAATGTGCGTCTTTAGTTTTATTTCGTGATAACACAATTTGCCAAATAGAATCTATGGTTGTTGTTTGAGCGTCGCAGCGTCGACAATTATTTTACCGACGATTAACACTATTCCTACCGACACTCCACGTACACCTATTCCTACCGCGACCAGCCAAATGACTGCTCTTTAGCACAACTTATATTTTTTAATATAGAATTATGATAATAGCCAATTCGACAGTATACAATTATAGTTCCTTTTATTTAGAAATATATAATTTACATTTTATTCGTTTTCACCGCATTTTTTACAAATAGGTTTGTCGATTGTACATTTCCGACACACGTACTTTTTACATTTTAGACAAATGTTGTTAGTCTTATTGTTTCTGCAATATCTTGTTTGGCATGGTTTCCATTCGCGTGAACCTGTACTTGTATTTGTGACGGGTGTTGCTTGATTTTCTTTGCTTAACTCTAGTTCTTTTTGATATCCAATGGAAAGTTCTTCCGCCAATTGAAATAAAAATTCCTGCCTCAAAATTTCTTCTCCCGTGGATTCTTTATATAAAATCCATGCATTTATCCCGGCTAAATTTAGGATATAGAAAAATACTTGTAAAGGCCATCTCCGACATTTAGATTTTACCGATTTACTGTAAACGCATGGAACTGTACCGCAAAGCAGTCCCTGAAAGACACTTTTTGGCTAAAATCATGCCACAACTGCATTACCTTTCGTTTATAACGACTTTATAGTATCGAAATTGAGTCTTTGAGAGAATACTATTACAAAAAGATATAAATCGTTCTACCGGTCAAATGACTGGTCGCGGTAGGTAAGACAGACTACAAATTTTTCTCAGAAAATAAACAATAAAAAAAGGAGTGAATATTGAAAAATGTTTTATATATACATATATATATATATATATTTTAGGAAAAGTCGTGAAGTATAAAGGCGATTCAATTACGTTGTCTATAGGAAATTCTAATCGAAATTTTAAAAACAATCATTTGATTGGTCACGGTAGGAATAGTGTTAAACGACGCGGATGAAGTCCTGTCGTATGTGTAATAAGTTGACTGTATCTTAGGTGACTGTATCTTAGGTATCACACTAAATGGTGAAAGCTGACTGGTCCACTGGATTGTGGGAAGTTGACTGTACCACTGGTTAGTGAGAAGTGATGAACTGTCCCCTCGTCCCCGACCACGACAGCTCGTATCGCGTCGAGTATGCTGAGTCTTCTTTCCTATTTCTCCGATGAACGTATCTTTGTCATTTCTTAAAACTAGTGAACGCCCTTTAACCAGTCCCTTTCCGAGCGGGAGTGAGGGCAAAGTACGAGTAGGGGAGAATTCTCGAAGTTTCGATGGGTCGTGGAAATTTCCTTCAGGTCGACTCTTGCCTGGAAGTGTGACGTGCACATGTTTTAACCGACCCTTCGGAAAGACCGAGTTTATGATTTGTTCGGTTATTAAGACGAATGAAATGAAAATCTAAAGCCATTGTATGAAATTCCAAAAAACTAAGATAAACTTTACCACCGCGACGGACAGATGCCGGTTGTAGAAAGTAAAACTCTAAAATATTGACGAAAGATGAACACTAAAATAAACTGTCTATCCCGTTCATGTCATAAACTAAACTTCGAAAGTATTTACTTACGATGTTACGTATAGGACGGAACAGTTGTGATAATATGAGGACAACCTTTATAAACAATCAAATTTATCGAATTTAGATACACCAAGTGTTTATTTACTACGTCCTTATATTAGGACGCCATGACTGAAAGGGCTAATGTGATATCTTACTGTGAGCCACCGGTGGTACACGCCGGCGTGAACGTGTTAAAGGAGCTTTCAACGGAATTCTGGATGAACGTCTTTTATAAACGTATTTCTGACTGTTTTTGCAAGTTTCGGAGCTGATGTAACGAGATCCTTTTTTTATTTCGCTAATCTGATTATATTTTCTTTGCGACGAGTGAGCTTCCTCGCACGACTCCTGCAGACTTCATTTATGAAAGTTCCTGTGTTTACCTGCCTTTTCTGGTATAAAGAATACTAGATTTACTTCTACCTGTTAATTTAAAAAATATGTTTGATATTCTACTAACAAGATAAGATTCTACTATGTTTGCAAGACTTCCCTTCTTTATGGAATTATGTTATTAATTCTCCCTCGTACTTCTGTGATCCCGACTCTCTCATAATTTTTACACTCTGACGATGTTAATTTGATATAAATGAGAAAGCATGTGTATAAGTGTGTAATTAATATGTGTAATTATACATTATTCTGCGTAATTCAAATGAAATGTGTCTGATTTCCTTCGCGAGATGTTATAAAAAATATTTCAAGTAGATAGTTAGAATACTTGTTAATTTTGTAGTAAAATTTTATTGAAAGTGGCTTATAGTAGTTTTGTATTAGTGTGTAATAGCAAAATTAACATGAAATTGTTTAATGTCACTTGTTACTGAAACTTGTGTCAGCAAAGAGAGATACTTCAATTTCAATTTCAATTTTAGAGTCGCATAAAGTGTCGTTGAAATGACAGAGATCATGCAGTGTTTGCATTTGAAATTATATTTTAACCAACACTAATCCACAAATGGATATTTCCAGTTTCAATTTCCATCTTTATCTCAGCCAACACTGATCTACAATTCGGCGTTTCCCTTTTCATTTTCCATCTGTATTTCAGCTAATACTGATCTACAATGCGACGTTTTCCTTTTCATTTTCTACCTATATTTCAGCTAATACTGATCTACAATTCGACGTCCCCCTTTCCATTTTTTATCTCTATTTCAGCCAACACTGATCTACGATTCGACGTTTTCCTTTTCATTTTCCACCTATATTTCAACCAATATTGACCTACAAATCAATGCTTCCAGTTTCATTTTCCATCTTTATCGCAGCCAACACTGATCTACAATTCACCGTTTCCCTTACTATTTTCCATCTACATTCCAACCAACACTGATCTACAATTCGGCATTTCCCTTTCTACTTTCCATCCTTTTAACCAACAATAATCCACAAATCAAGATTTCTCTTTCCATTCTTCGTCTTTATCTCAGCCAACACTAATCTACAATTCCCCATTTCTCTCCTCATTCCTCATCTTTATTTTCAACAATAATCTACAAATTCACGATTCCCTACATTTCCCACCTACATCTCCACCAACACTAATCCACAATTCCCCGTTCATTTCATTTTCCATCTTCATCTAACTCAACCCTGTCCACAATTCAACGTTTCCTTTCCATTTTCTATCTCTCGCCCGACCACCCTCCATATCGACGATTTCAGACTCGCAAGACAGTCGGAACTTACGAAACTCTAACGGCCTGGCGCGCGGCGGCGGCCCCGTGATTTACGCGTGTCACGGAGCACCGTACGCCACGTGCGGTGGACGTTCGCCGTTTCACTTTCTCATCGGTTCGGGGGAAGAACTTCGAAATCGCTGCCCGTTCCCGAAGAATAACGCCCGCCCGGGGGCGGAACATCAGCCCCGAAGGCTCGTAAACTAACAATGATTCCGGGAAACGTTGTTCCGCCTTCCCTCGATCCCGGCGCAACGCGATTTCGCGGATCGCATAAATACGATCCCCGCGGATCCGCTAAATCTATTCTCATTCCGATCCGTTCGCGGTTGTTCGCCGGGTTCGCGACCGCGGAACTGCCGGTCGACTTCAATCTGATTCCCATTTTCAAACCTCCTGTATTCGATCTGCTACGTCAACCCTCCCTAATTCGTGTTTAACACTATTTCTACCGAAGCTGTCGAAAGAAACGTTGTGAAATTTTCACTTAAAATTGTTTCCCAAGTTTGCTCGGGTATTTTCAATTGACTGTTTGACTCTTTGACATTAAGAAGTGTTTGTGGTTGAAATTTGAAATTCAATCCATTTGAAACGGATCACTCTATATTAAAGTATTACACATACTAGATTATTTTGGAATGGATCACTCTGTATTAAAATATTACACTATTTCTACCGAAGCTGTCGAAAGACACGATTTGAAATTTTCACTGAAAATTGTTTTCCAAGTTTGCTCGTATATTCTGAATTGACTGTTTGACTTCTTGACGTTGAGATGTTTTTTTTTTTGGATGTATTATACATACTAGTTTATTTTGAAATAGACCACTCTGCATTAAAATATTACACTATTTCTACCGAGGCTGTCGAAATTTCAAGCTTCTGAAATTCTAACTTGAAATGATTTTCTCGGTTTAACCTCAGTTCTCCTCAATTGAATTTTAGATGTTTCCTACAGTTAATTTTATAGTCTTTATTGGAAAAGTCGAAGAGTCACTTCAGAATACACGACTAAGATTAGAAAATAATTTTAAGTGAACATTTCAAGTGTCTTTTGACACCTTCGGTAGAAATAATGTTAACTAGGTTTACCGGATTAATTCGATCCGTTTCGAACTTTGCGAAGGAAACTACAGAAACCGTTTACCCGTAATCCAACGGTTTTGACGAAAACTGAGGAAATTCGGAATACTTCAAATTACAAATTGAAAATTAAATTGAAATACTGTGAACGTGATTAAAATCCGCTATGAAATAGTAAAACACCGTGTACGAATGCAACAAAGAAATTTATTTGTAGAATCTCACAAAGAATCATCTTGTTTAGGTACTGTCAAACTGTCAACCGTGAGTTAACCAAATTATGTATTGTTTTGCATCTGAAAATTGATTATTATAATAGAGGTAACGCGACGGCCGAGACAAACACAGTTTAACTGCGCAGAGAATTCAGTGAAACTCAAACGTACTAATTGCAGGGAAGACAGTTCGGCCGTGAGGTCTTAATTAAATCAGTCGCGCACTTTTCTCTTAAAATACGGTACAACTCGCGGAAGAATTCGAAGTTGGTTAACGCGGGATCTTGTAAAAACCTGTTCTTCGCATCTGCGGTTCCGTTGGCGAAATGAAAATGAACCGCAAGGCTTTAATTATTCTCCTCGTCGAACTAACAAGTTATCTCGTACACTATTCCGTGAAATTATATGACAGTGTTATATTACCTTTTTTAAGTCCGCGACTTCAAGTTTCAATGGAATTTAATACAATTCCGAGTTAACTCCTTCATCCACCGAACCTGTGTTTACACGAAATATAACTTCACTTGCCTTCGTTTCCTCTATACTCGTTTATACAATGAAATTTTCTATGAAAATCTAATTGTAGAAAAGAATACAACGTATCTAGACACTTATTTTACGACTTATCGCTAACCTTTTTAACTCATTTGCATCATCAGCGTACATATACTCCCAATTTTCCTGATCACCATCACCTCTCATACTTCCTCATGATGCAAGAGGATTCATATTTCAGTACTTTATATAAATCTTCATATAGACTGTGTATATAGAACATTTTCTAAAAAAACGGACAAAATATTTGTGGAAAGATGTTGACGACGACTTGAAATATTTCCAATCCTACACGTTAAACGCCATGTCAATCACCGATGACTGACGCTTCTGAATTACTTGAAAACAATCGATGTCGAATCAAAACGTTTAACAACGTAAGTAAGTCGATAATAGTGTAATGCGAAGACTGTAACGACAAATACTGAATAATTGCTACTTCTCTTTGCCGATAAGGATAACCGTACAGAAAGACGGTCAAGCTTTTCGTAGCAATTAACGTGTTGTTAATTGTTTTCGCGAAGAAAACACCTGTTCCTGGAACGAGGACCAGAACACGACAACAAACAATAATTCAGAAGCGAATAGGATTTCCGGTCGGACTTTCTGATACGAATAAATCGTCTTCGACTGTACGGCCGCAGCGAGCGCGCAGTTAAACGCGAAACAAAAGGAATTCAGTGCGGCACGGGGCCGGAAAGCAGCACGAAGCGTTGCATATGAGGCGCATAAGGTGATTCCCGCGAGCCGTGCATACGTACATACGTTTCAAAGTTTCCTCGTGATAAGTGTCGGATGATTTATTCATCTCACGATGCTGCAGCCAGCAGTACAAATTACGCATCCCGTTCAGAAAACCTTCTCGCTACGTGACAGTAATTCATACGTCTGCATTAACCTGCGTGGCCAGCCCTCTGTTTCCCCGAAACACGAAGGGCGGTCTTTCTAATAAGAAGAACGCCGGGGTGTGGAAATCGCTTTCGCGATGACACTGGCTAAATGTTATAGTACACGTATGGTGTTGCGAAACCATGATGGTTTTACCATTCTGTGAAATAACCACGAAGATTTTGTGGTGAGAAGTACTGTTCGGAGGTCACTTGATGGATAGGTTGAGAAATTTGGCTGATTCATCAGTTTTCATTTCCTTTCGACCAATTTTCAGGTTTTGTACCCTAATTCTCGATATTTTCGGTCGGTAATATGCGATTCGTCGATGTAGTTACACGTAACCAATAAAAACTACAAAATTATAGATTAGAAAGACACTTCTTGTTCTGTGTAGATACACTAGGCATCAAGTCATCCCCTAAACAGGAGATCACTAGATTCCTAGACTCAGGAATTCAGCTGTTTGGTCAGTTTTCATTTCCTCTCTTCTAATTTTCTGTTGGTTTCATACTTTGAGTCTTGATATTTACGGTCGCGAATTCGCGATTCGTCGATGCAGTTACACCTAATCAATCAAAACTGCAAAACTATAGACTATAAATACACATCTTACCCCTGTGCAGATCCACTAGACACCAAGCCATCCCCCAACAACAGATACATTAAACAAACAGAAATAAAACAGTATAACATCTAGAATGGGATTTGTCTGCAGGACTCACCCGTAGCTGAGCAATTCTACTTCTTTTGCTGGTATTGCAGGGAGTTCTTTCAAAGGAAAACTCCGCGAAAGGGAAAGTCGGTCGCACAGCTTTCAGTTAGCAACCCCTATCGCTCCCATAGGGGGGAATAATTGGACGATTCCCGTGTAAAGCACGTCGAGGAGGCCGACACCGGTCGTTTTTGGCCGGCACCGGCTGTTACGTAATTTATTTCTGGGAGCTGTCGTATAACTTCTTGCCGATTGAGAAAATAATACGTTACTTCGCGCACACGGTTTTTTTCCGACGAAACTCTGTCGTTTCTAACGATTTACGGGACCGAGTTTACAAATAATTCACAGTCACGGTGAGAACCAGAACTGATTTAATAACAAAATGTTTCGAAAGAAGCATTGTTCATTAAATGTAATATAAAGTGTGATCACGTAAAAATTAATGGTACCTCACAGCTCATAATCGTAGACAATTTAACCCTCTGCGGACGAAGACTCTTTAAAGTATACAAAAGCTTCAGCTGATGAAGCCAAATTAGCACTAGCACCAATTAAAAAGGGCTGATTTCGATTCTTTTGTTCCTCAATGATTAATATTTTGAAAACATCGAGTATTCGAAATGATTTTTAAAATGAATAGTTTCACATGAATACTATAATGAATGTCTGAAGAAATAGAAAGTAATCTATTGTTACAATATTTACAGAGGTTGCACATCAATCGTATTAAATGCTCGGTAGTTTTAGTAAATTATTAAATAATAGAGGAAAAAGAAACAATATACTGATCTTTTACTGTATTAGTAATTAAATCGTTTGTGTGCAACCCAGTATTCCAAATATGAAAGTCTGATCTTGCTGAAATGACATTCGTCCATAAAGGGTTAGAGGAATTTTAGTACTTGGAGTGTGATGCGTACGTTGAACCAATTTGCACCGCTGCATCATGTTCCATATTCTATAAAAATATGATGACTCTTTAAAGCTTCATAATTGCACACAGCACAAGAAGATTATAAAATATTCCAAATAATTCTCCACTCTTGTTTTCTACCGTAACACGAATATTCCGATTGCATTCTTAAAAATTTGAATTTCCATGGAAATCCGGTCTGTTTACGAGTGTCGAGATACCCTCACATTTTGTCCATAAGCTTTTCCATTTCATAGCGGCCCGAATGATTGTGCGTACAGTACTTTCAGCTAATATTGCACAGTACATAATCCTGTGCAGTCAAATCAATTGAATCCTTTCGAATGAATTCGGTTTTTTTCCTTTGCCAAGCGTCATCGATTTTCCGTGGGGTTGACAACGGAACAGTGTGCGAATCAGTCCAAAACAGAAAATACGTACGTGAGCAATCAACCAACCTTTTACACTTCCCGCCAGTATGACTGTGATTCTGGTCCTGTTGGGAAATAATTTTCTCTGCTGGGAACGACATGGTTTGCATATATTGCAACTAAAGTTCTGCCGAAATATTTCTACGCCGATTTATAATTCTATCGATTTTACACGATGAAGTAACGTCATTTGCCATTATACGGCTCCACGACATTAAAAATTTCGCGACCGTGTCGATGCTCGATTCAAATGAAATTAACAACTGAAAATCAGATGAAATTCGATTCAGTTCCGTTTTGACGCACGAACTAGATCAACGTTCTTATTGCCAGTGGAAAATCGAGCTGTTATACTTCTTGGTGAAAATAAACCGAGTTGTCATATTATTTTCGATATCATCACCTGTTTTCACTTCCCGTGTACCCTTTAGCTTTCTTAACACTAGAACTATCACACCAGTCTTGAATGGTTTCCATTCTTTTGTTTCGCAATTATAGATATTTTGAAAGCGTCGAGTATTTGGAATGATCTTGAAAATAGTTTCACTTGGATATTACAATAAATGTCTGAAGAAACTGAAAGTAACCTATTGTTACAATTTTTATAAGGATTACCTGTTAATGATATTAAATACTCGGTAGTTCTAGTATTAATTAACAGTCAAAACGACTGGTTTCTTTTGTTTCGGAATTACTGATATCTTAAAAGCATCAAACATTCGAAATGATCTTGAAAATAGTTTCACTTGAATACTATAATGAATGCCTGAAGAAACTAAAAGTAATACATTCTTACAATTTTGATAAGAATTACCTATTAATCACATTAAATGCTCAGTAATTCCAGTGTTAATCCTACAACGGCCAACAAAAAACGCGACCTCTTGAACTGCTAAAATTACAAAGTGTGCGGCGTTGGCTAAAATATGAAAAATGAAATCGGCCTCAAAAGAGTAACGCAGTAACTTTCCGTGTGTCGACGTGTATTGGGGAAAAAGTATACGTGAAAGTAAGGTTTCCCCGTGATTGGCTTTATGACACAGACATCTGGCAGAGATCGTTGGCAACTTCGGAAGCAAGAAAGACATCGTGGCCAGAAACTATTTGTCAAATTTGTTTATGATCGTCAGGGTCTGCTGCTCACGTGACTCCCTTACGTCCAGCCGGCTGTCCACTGCACTGATTGACGTCTCATAAACCCATGATACGGAACCAGGAGCTCTGGCCTTGCCAGATGTCCAGAAGACGTTCCTCGCATTTCGATTATCCCATCAGCCTCCATTTTTCTCATATAACTTACAAGGTTTTCTTTATAACAAATCACAGGATGAAATTGAAGGTTAGGGGAGAGCCAACTCCAGTGATCTTGGCTTTCGCATATGTTGCCTGGGACATCTTGACTGATCATCAAAAGTTTCATTACCTTTGAAAACCTCGTTTTCCACGATTTGAAAAATGGTTGACTACTGATACTAGGTTATTTACTGGTGCTTTTACCTTAGTAGTTTACCAATATTATGTATTTACGGCGGCTATAATGTGGTAGCTAACCGAAAGTGTAATTAAAGTTACACGCATAGTTACCTAAAATTGACCAAGACATTTTTTTTCAGAACTCGACGATTCCTTTTAGCTGCATTTGTAGAGTACTTTATTTAGGAGACTATGTAACCACAATGCTTGATATGTCATTAGTAAAATACCCCATGAAAATTGTTGTTAAATATTTGTTTTAACCCTTAGCACTCGGGAAGTGACTCTCAATCACAGTTTAACACGGTAAAACTATAGACTCTAATATTTAATGTTGAATTCTGTATAATTCGATTCGGGAAATATTGGAATAGAATAACTTTGTTCCTGGATATAGCAGTGATTTCTCTTCGAGTTAGTTCCAAAGAATATCGGCTTCGCCTCGTCGAAAAATGTTAAATATTTCTAGTAAGAAATCTTCCGAATGCAAAGGGTTAAACTGAAGTTAATAATCTGTGTGCTTGTAAATATTGAACACTCTTCGTCAGTTACGTTGTGGTTGAAAGAATCGCTTTCTACGTCTCCCGTTCTTATTAACAGAAATCAACAGGTGTCCTGCTTGAACGACAGACGTTTATCGATTCAATCGGCGACGATATGTTGGCGCACGGTTAAAAGCTTTTCAATTAATATCATTATTTAACAGTAATAACGGGCATTAAGTGGAACGAAAGTGAGCATGTAAGCATGCGTAGCCGATAATGGGAATCAGAATTCGTATCTGCGAATGTTTTGATCTTGAAACCATTCTCCATCAACAAACGATTCATTCAAAACATCTAATATTTATAAATAAATATTATAAAATTCGTAATGATATATATTTTAATAGTTTAACAATCTAAATGTAGAGAATTATTTTAGTCATTAATACGTGAGTTACTGCGAAAATTCTAGGAATCCGCCATTTTTAATGTTGGCATTCAGTTGTTAGTCATTCTCACATGACTGGTTTTAAGAATTCATTTAAAATTCTCCGTTTTCTTCCGTTCATTTAACTTTATATCCATTCCTATATTGCCGGATTAATCAGTTTTCCAATTTCTGCCCCTCCTTTCGTTTCTATTCCCATTAAAAAACATTTGTCGTCGAATCTGTTTATTAACCTTTATTTGCTAGTCAGTTATTTGACTCGTTATGGTAGGTACAGGTGTATACAAAATGTCGGTACGATCAGTGTTAACTCTGCTCTATGGTTTCTTCCTCGGTTGTGGTTAATGGAGATATCTTATTGTTTATGATTCATTTTAAAAACAGACAAATTGCACGCTTATTTTTTGTCTACGTTTACTTAGAAACATTACAATTAATAATAGAAGAATAATATTCCATTTGAACTTGAAAGAATTCTCTAATATCTATATTTATCAAACACCATTGCACTCCTATAATAAATTATATCCTTAAAATAGATTATATTATTGTTATTTCCCATATGATTATTCTTTAAAATTTCAAATCAAACATCCTAATAATGCAGAGTTATCGACGAAAGAATGCAAATCAAATTCAAAATGCAATGGGTTAATAACAGAAAAATAATATTCAATCCAAACTTGCAAGAATCCTCTAATATATATATATACATCAAACACCATTCAACATCTTCACCACGAGAATAACCGTACGACACCGTAAAGCAAGTGGTTAATGTTGCACGAAGATATGTCGCAGAACAATAAAACCATTAGCTCAAACTGATTCGTTTCTTTCCTCATTCTTCCCCGAAACTTGTGCAGCGGCCAGCGTATCGTGCCAGTTAATTAATAGCGAAAGAAACAAGTCGGCCGCGTTGTCCCGGATGGTATCCGCGATAACCAGGTGCTCATTTAGTCAGGCAATTAGAAAGTTACACAGAGCCGCGTTGTATTACCGCGGTGTTCAAGTTGAACCTTCAATTTCCAGTCGGATCAAGATCCCGAGTTTTTCGCCTTCCATCGGTTCCAGATACTGCGACAGAACTCCGGCCGGAATTTCAGCCGACTAATCGAGCATTCTGAACTTCAGTCACTTAGAAATTGACGAGCGAGATTGACTGGCGCATTCGACGCGCGGCGTGATTCAATTTTGAACGGTAAAGGACCGACGCGACGCGACGTGACACGCGCGAGTGACAACGCCGGCTCTGCCGAGTTTCCGCGGGTCCGTCGGAATCAGGCCACACTATTGCATTGGACATTATTTAATAAAATGAATTGGACAAAAATGAAAGAAGCGGCGAAATTCGGCGGGGAAATTCTCCGGCGAATTGGGAGGCAGACGTACTATATCGTCGGAGTGTTCTTCTGCGATATGTAACCGAACGGTGTTTTGGGAATTTTCATTTTCCGTTTCGTTTAATTTTCGTTTAGTTTTATTTTTATTCTTTAATTTATTTCGTTTTATTTTTATTTTATTTTTAATTTTATCCAGTACTTATCACAGAAGTTTTACAACACTTAACATTGTCTTCAGAAAAACAATAATTTACATTGCGCCAGATCATATGTTGCCCTTTTTCGTTCACATGAAAATGCGCGAAGATATTAGCAGTATTATTTACACATCTTTTTTCCAAAAACCTGTCCCACTCGAACTGGTAGATTCTTGAATCTGTTCGAAACTAATGTTTAAAATAATATAATAACGAGTATTTGCTCGATAAATTATAACCTCATACATCTTTTCACGTCCATGTAAATATCTTAGTTTCTTAAAAAAAAAATCTAATTGTAAAGACGAAATGGGGCAAGAAATTTGGTTGTGTAAGGCTTCGTTTTCCGGGAAATTGAATATGAATGTTCGTCGAGTACGCGTCATGTTGAATAGGGCTCGGCTCACGCGTCTATTCATTACACACCTTTGCTACTTGCTTCAAACACGAATGTAATGTATCCGTACGCGAGAATATCTCCTCAAAAATGGAAGCTTACAGTGGCATGTATATAGGTAAGTATATACTTAAGCGAATAATTACATTTTCGTCGGCTTTGTTATTATATATTAACACGTTGAGTGCCATGGGAGTCAATGAAACGATGATTATTTGAAAACATTTCTATGTTATAAATAATGCTACCTAATACGGTGACTATTCAGCTAGATGAACGTGCAATAATAATAACACAATTCGAGAAACATCAGTGTTTTATGTATCACTCATCCTTTCTACAGCAAAGATACAAAGCAAGAATAATTAATTCTTTGATACGAAAATTTTTATATTATCCTATTATCTAGTAATTTACGTTAGTCATAATTATTTTCTCGTCACTTGAAAGCTACGGTCATCGGTGACCGCCGTGGCAGTCAAAGTGTTAAGCTTCGTGTAATGCATAAATGTGTGGAATATTGAAATAATAACTTTGTTTCTTAACTTTGTATGTTGTCTCATTCGGTTCGTTTTAAAGAATGTCGTTTGTAACTCTTTGGAAAATGTTTTAGTGTTGATCATTGCAGAAGAAACTGACCCGTTTAGAGTAGTTCTAGTGTTAATAGTTTTAAACAGAAGAGACTTTGACACGTCGAGTGCCATGGAAGTCACCGATGATCCCCGTCCAAATCGAATTACCACAGTTCACTCAGTTAAACTATGATTATTTGAAAACATTTCTATATTATAAACAATGCTACCTAATGCATTGATATTCAGCTTGATATGCAATAATAATAATGCAGTCCAATCAGATGATTGAATATTATATTTTTCCATTCAAAATACCAGCTAATTCTCTGATTTAACAATGATTTGTATTTGTCAGAACAATGACGATAAAAATTTAAATATATCTCAACGTGAGGGTTACACGAAAGTTTATCCTTTTTCTAAATAATCTCGATAGCTGCCACTTATCGTACACATTCATATGAATCTCTTGAAAACTAAAAAATACCACTTACTCTACGTATAAAAAGAAAGTTGTTTAGAATGACGTGCTTGGCGTATAATTCTACGTGGCCGAGACATCGGTTTAAATGTAAAATAAAAATTTTAATAATTTCAGAGTTACTTGCAAGCGGCACTTCTTGTACGTGAGAAAATTAACTGCACAAAATGGCACACGAGGTGAATAAAAAGTTGCCGCGTGTTCTACGGGACACGTGCCATAATAAATTTTGCATGCGTGCGCTGCCGGCAGAAAGTTTCCTGCCACTTTTCTTGATTTCAAGAATGCAGCTTAACACACCAGAGCACCGTATATAGAACGCATTCATTGTTCATTTCTTTTTTACTGACACTTCGCTCCTCTTTAACGTCTGTTTATATTGCCTGGAAATACTATCGTCGATCTCTTATCCTCTAGAAAATAAAGTTGGAAAATACCGTTGAAAATGTAAAGCAGTCTGGGACATTTTTCCCTTCTACACGATTAGGAGTAAATTCCTTCACAGTAACCTACCACGGTACGTCACCAAATCATTAATAATTCATTCTAATATTAATATTAATTTGAATATTTCCCATTTGCCTTAGTACGACAGAATAATCAACATCACAGATATTGATTACACACTAATTTGAATGTGCTCAGTAGCTTTTGGTAAAATTAAAAGAAAACTGACGTCGAAGGAGAATCTTTAGTCTAAAAACTCTTTCGCCAATCTTTAGTTTAATCTTTAGTAACGATAGATTTGGGGGTCACTGGTGACCTCCAAACAAATCGAATTACTATACTTCACTCGGTTAACTCTTTGGTGCGAGGCGGTGTCCGGATCGGGGGTGTCAGAAGGTACGACAGAAAGCAAAAATTCGTAACGAAGGTTAAACTTTATTGCGAAGACGGTCGGTACAAGTCGCGTAGCACGCGCGACCGCTCTCGATGATTTCTCAAACAGAACTCCCTTCAACCTCCATTCGCTCGCTCATTTATCCCTACAAAAATCATTCTCTCTTCATGCTCACGGTTCGCTTTCACTCTGAACTAACTACGCTCACCCTATGCGACACTCGGCCCAATCATCTAAACATCCTCTCGAAACTATCGCGCAGCACGCAACCCCATGCATTCGTTCCGACACACTTGTGACTTAACCCTAATCGTACCACGTGTTTTTAGAACGATTCATACCACGACGTGACTCTCAGCCACTTATGAGAATAAAAGGAATGATTAAAATGTTATTGTACTTGTTTATACGGCCCAAATTTTCAAAGCCCAAAAGAACTTTTGGAAATGCAATATGAAATAATCAAAAAGTTTAAGTAAAAAGTTCAAATGTGACTCAAAGTCGCATCGCGGTCCGATTAGAGTTAATAATATCGTATCAAAATGCGACACTTCGCTGGAAAGGATAGGATATCGTCTCCCTTCTCTGTGGCTGTCGCAGGGAAAACCATGGTTCACCGCAAAAGAGCGTAACCCGGTTGAACCAGCCAGCCTTCATTCAAGGGAATTTTTGATTAAAGTTTAATTTACAGGAATGGCTACGTCCCGGCGCGCTTTAAAATGAAATTTTTCATCCTTGCCAGCGTCACCCTCTTTCGCGCCCACTTATCGCCCCCTCCGCTCCCGCCCCTGCGCCGTTCTACGCCCGACGTCGTGCCGGACTACACGAAAATGGCGACGTCTGCAAGTGTCACAGATTTTCCGCATGCGTAATCTCTGTCCGGGCTCGGCCCCAAAGCGATATCGATACTCCGGATCGACGGGTTCGCTTTTTATGAGTCGCCCAGGAGCCAAGGGGTTAAGTCGATTTTCTGGATCTTGGGGATTTGAATGGAATAGACAGTATTTTCTGAATTTTGTAGATTTCAATGGAGTAGACGGTGTTTGCTGAATTTTGGCAGTTTCGCAGGAAGAAAGAATGTTTTCTGAATTTTGTAGATTTCAATGGTATAGACGGTGTTTGCTGAATTTTGTCAGTTGAGATGGAGCAAAGAATGTTTTCTGAATTTTGTAGATTTCAATGGAATAGATGATGATGGATAGATGCAAAATGCATATCCGTCTATTTCAATCTTAGAAATTAGGGGTTGAAAAATAGATTAGTACTCGTGCAGCTGCGACAATCAAAATCTAGGTAAATATTCTATCCTAAATTTAAAAATAACGACCGATTAACCGTGTAATTTACATTCTACTGCAAATAAAGATAAACCGACACATTTGCATGTAAAATAGAATTGAATACAAATTGGCAATTCAAAGTGAAGACTGTATAGTTTACATTTTATTTTAACCCTTTGCGGACGAAGACACTTTAAAGTATATAAAACCTTCAGTAGGTGAAGCCAAATTATACACCCGACGCTTAAATAATAGAAAAGAAGGGAAACTACGTGATTATCTCTAACTGTTCGAGTAATTAAATCATTTGTGTGCAGTTTAGTAGTCCAAATACAAAAGTTTGATCTCGCCAAAATGTCGACATTTGTCGTCTTTTGTGTACTCGAAACTTTTTGACTGGAAACATTCAACATTTTCCGACGAGATATACACGTTGTTCGAAACTAATTTAACGATTATTCACAGATAGATTAACCAACAAAGCTATTTTATTCAAATGTTTCACATAGCAATACAAAATTTAATTTAAAATACTAAATATTCAACATAATTGTTTTTCTGTATCAAATCAAGCGGTGACTGAGTGACCTCTCGAATGCAAAGAATTAAAAGACAGTTATAAGTTAACTGATTATACACATATTTTTCTGTTTGAAATTACTGCTGGTCTAATTAGCTTCTTCATTGCGCGAAGATCAATTCGTATTGAATAAGTCATGTTGTTTTCGATTGATTAGAACTGCCTCTGATCAAAAATTCATAAACTAACAGTTCCCATGCAGTAAAGGATGAAACGAAGTTGCACAATTTCGTTCTCTCGTTTCTCAGAAATTGAAGGGAACAAATGGTAATTGAATATTAATTGCTATCGTAAACATGAATTTTTAATTTCCAACCGACAGCTGTGTTACTCATGCATATGTGAGTGACGCGAAGTTGCTTCATATCGAGTCGCCTGTACCGTTGGAGAACTTTCTACTCAATTAATATCGCCGAAATACCAGCGTTTCATTGAGAAATATTTCCATAATGAATTTTTCTGCAATCAAATTAATTCTCTGCAATATCGTTTCACATTTAATTTCGATTACAAAACCGTAATCGACCACAACTCAAAGTAAAATAACATTCCTCAAAATCTTTAAGTAATAACGAAAAATTCGTTATTAACCGGAAACTTTCCATCGACAGCGTCAATCTTCAACGTCACGTATATTCCCTAATTAATTTAAATCAAAAAACCATTAACACTAAAAAAACTACCAGATGCGTCAAAATGACGCTAATTTCTTCATTTTGCAATGATCAAAATGATAGATGTTTCTGTGAGTTTATTTGAAAGAAACTTCATTCGCAAAAGGTTAACATTCATAAACAGTTTCGCTTTCCTTTACTTCATTTACATACAGATATTTATCAATTCAATACAAATGTTTGCAAAACATTTAGACACAAGATTAATAGGTATTTACGTAGGTATATACGCGATGGTTTCTACCAGCGACTTTGGAACAATACTACTATAAACTCAGCGCGGTCAAGCAGTTCCTTGGCCATACTTTTAATTAAGTTTTCCTCGCGCACTTCACCACGTAGGAGAGGTTTCCACCTCACTAACAATAAGTCAAGAAGAAAACCGACGCATCCCTTTTCTTCCGGAATGAAACCAATTAGAAGTTGTAAGTGATTTGGACGAAAAAGTCGTTCGTTAAACAGGCGATTTCGAGCTTTAATCTATTTGTTTCGTACGATAGAACGAAGAATATTCGCTTGTAGCTAACTTTTTTGCTATGTTTGAACGATTACAGTGTAGAAGGAACTATTTACACAGATCGTAGTACGAAGTTATTGATTTTTATAATGGAATAATGAATCAGTTTTAATTTAACACATTGAATGACGCACAATTTTAATGAACACGATACACAAAGTGGAAAAATACGATATTAAATCATTTGATTGAATTGCATTATTGGCTAGCATTATTTATAACATAGAAATGTTTTCAAATAATCATTTTTTAATTGAGTGAACTGTAATTCGATTTGGTTGGTTCAATTCCTCAACTCAATCAGATGATTGAATATTATACATTTTCCATGTTTGTGTATTTTGCTCTATGAAATCGCGTGGCATTCGACGCGTTAATATATTTTAAACAAATAATTCTGACATAATCTTCTATTTTCATAATCATGCGGTAATTAGAAGAGTTTCGTAAGTAGGTATTCGTATAAAAATGAGATTCCCGTTCTCGGTACACAATGTGTCAAGATTTACCACGCGATCGAAGCAGCAATCTGTATATTTCGATTTATATTAGGCTCGCAGTCAGTTAGATTTGATCAAGCAGCAATAAATATTAAGATCTACCAATTAACTTCGGTAAAACCGCGAAATAAATATTGATTTCATAATATTTCAGACTTACATTGACGTTGGTTGGTAAATCTTAGAATTTGTAGGAAGAACTTCACGATTTCCGGTGTTCAGGATTTATGGTAACGTATGGATAATTGAAAAATCCATCGGTTCTATGGTAATTCGTGTACACCGTGAAAAGTTTCGGGAAATCTGGGCTCCCCGTTTGATTAAACAAACACGATTATTCACGTGCACGTGTAATTATAACGAACAAGAAGAAATGGATCGCTGCAGAGCGAATTCTCGAGAATTCAGCAAGCGGATATTACAGAGCGTAATTCGTGTCGACTATCTGTCAAAAAAGTGTGCATTATCCCCCATTAAAAAGACACTTTTTGTTCGTTTTAATGAGTACCATACTCTAAATTGTTGAACCTCTATTATATCTCTCTCCACAAACTGAAGGTTACTCTATCCTCTTTCGAATAATGGAAACCGTATTTTAATCCTCTGTTCATCATTCTTGCGATGCAACCGTTGAAAATGATTAACATTTGATGGTTTTTTTTAAATAAAATATACACGTAGAACTACTTGATTTTCGGAAGGGTGAATTTAATTTGCAAAAGGATGAATTTCGAGTGCAAAACATACATTAAAGGGTGATTGTCTGAAAATTTATTCTCAAGATATCATCTTGAACATAATTCTCTATTCGTAATTCTTGCGAGGCAACCGTTGTAAATGATTAACATTTGATGGTGTTTTTAAATAAACTATACACGTAGAATTACTTGATTTGCGGAAGGGTGAATTTAATTTGCAAAGGGATGAATTTCGAGTGCAAAGCTTACATTAAAAAGGTGATTGTGTAAACATTTACTTTCAAGATATCATCTTGAACATACAAACATAAAATACGCGCAGAATTAATTCTTTTTGGATTGAAGAACATATGTACGTGCGTTAGGTATGTAAGTATACGCATACAAACGAGGAGAATTAACTTGGCGAGAACCTAAACTCGTAGGGAAGGAATATCGTTGCGTTAAAACCTACCGTTGAAGAAATCCATGCGCTAACTATCTACCGAGTAGATAGGGGAGGCTCGAGAGCGTAAGCCTTCTCCAGATTTATATATCGCGCGCTAATCCTAAGTATTCCACAGATTACTGAATATTCAATGTCTCAACGCTTTTGAAAGATAATAATTGTATCGGCGACGTTAGAAGCAACGTGAGTCAATTTCTTTTTTAATAGAGTCATTGATAGAACCGTGTTATTCAGATTTAAATCATTATTTTATTGTAGTCCAAATTATGTATCCAATTCCATCAAATCTTTATATCTTGACGCAATGAATCGGCAGCTTCATAAAAAAGCTCTCGTTCATTCATTTTATTTTCTGGTAAAACATGAATTAATTCAAGTTATATATTAAATTCCATCAAATCTTTCCATTTTCACCATGAATTAGCAGCTACATCAAAACTGCTCTCGTTCCTCCATTTTCTTTCCTGCTAAAACATTCATTAATTCAAATTATGTAGCCAACTCCATCAAATCTTTCCTTTTTCACCATGAACTAGCAACTGCATCAAAACTGCTGTCGTTCTTCCATCTGATCTATTTTCTCCTTTGTTCGTCGTTCGGTTGCAACGGGAAACGGGGGGGAACGAGGGGGAAAAGAACCGTTCCTCTGACCCCTGACGTCGCGGACAAAGAGATAACTCATTCATGGTTCATAAGAGGCGATCATTGTTTCTAGGAACAGGCAAACACTGTTTCCCGTGGCTGCGGTAATTCAACGGGCGTTACGTCGAATTTGTTTCGCTCAATTACCCGTGGCTGCGCTCCCCTGACGCCATGCCAACCTTTCTGTTTTAATTTCGTCGCGGTGCCTCGCGTCGCGATCCTTCGAGAGGGGGCGTAGAACAGCTTTATGAAACGCATGCGCTCTCGTGAAAAATGAATCCTGCGGGACCTTATTATTTTCGATTCCAGAACCGACGAACGACTTCGTTGCTCTTCCGCGTGGAATTTTCGCATTTTATACCCGCTCCCCGTGACCTTTAACGAGTCACCGTCATTATGCTAATTGCCGTGACGACGAGACACTCTTTAACGCGGGCGTAATGAAGAATAGGCTAATTCTGTTGCAAGATTTAACGCTTCTCTGAGAAACGAAAAGGTGTTTCATGAATTCACCTTCGAGCCTTTGCACTCGATTGATTTTCAATGTTGCTGTTGTAGACTTGTACGTATCTTTACGGAAATGAATGAAAGTAATTTGATTAATGGTAGAATTCAACGTTATTTGGTATTATTGTTACAAAATTTAATCTTTATAATATTTACTGTTTAGCTGTCTGACTGCTAAAGAAGTTTTGTGGATATATAGCAAAGAATTAACCCTTTGCACTCGAGAGGTGACTCTCAGTCACCACTTGATTTGTTACAGCAAAATTATAAAGTTTTTATATATAATATTAAGCTTTGTATAATGCATCAATACGTGGAATATTGAAATAAAATAACTTTTCTTCTTAATTCATATATGTTTTCTCATTAATTAGTTTCAAAGAAGATCGTCTGTATCCTATCAGAAAGTGTTGCACATTTCTAGTGAAAAACGTTCGAGTGCAAAGGGTTAATAGGAGTAGTCATCTAATCAGATCACAAATATTGTCTTATTATAATACTATAGCGCTCCTCGGCTACTTCGTATCATCGCATAATTACCAGATAATTTGGTAAATAACTTACTTATTAACGTTGATTTGCCTTAATTTATAATGTTAAAGTAAATCAATTTATTAACGTTGATTTACTGTAATTTATATCAACCTATTAACATTGGTTTATTGTTGACCATTAATTTATAATATTAAGGTAAATTAACGTCAATGACTGATCAATAATTAATAATATCATCCGTATACCACCGGTACACGCTGGCGTGGCCGCGCCAATTTTCGCGGAATGCTTACCTAGTGAAAAAAGGTATCGGTTCGTATCAAGGACCAGTTTCCCATTGAATTTATGACAGTATCTCGGATCAACCGCGCCGGGGAAAGCCTATAAAGATTTCACGCTGTGTCGGAGTACTCTTGGATTAATTCAAGCCCGCGAACACAGAAGAGTCGGAGCCGCAACCGTCTCGGCCGCGATAGATAGGGAAAGATGCAGCGCGTATCGTTTCTTTCCTCGCCGAGAGAACCATCGATTTAATCAGCGCCGGCGAAAGGGCTCGTTTTTCGACTGACGAGCAGACAAGCTCAAGTGACAGTCGCCGATTCCCCTGTAACCTTGTCGGGAAACGATTCCCGCGAAAATATTCGGGGCGTACTCTTCCATCGATTACCGTTTACGTTCGAAAGACCGAAATGGTCGTCGAAGTTAAGAACGTGGAAGACTCGAGTATCTTGCAAGATAAATCGAAAGCGAGATGTACATTCTGAGCTTTCTTATTAGAACGACACTAACTTCGCAAGTAGATTTTTCAATATTCAATGTGACTCTGAATGCTTTGATGAGATTGACTTTGATCGGATCTTTTTAGGATTAACCCTAATCGAACCACGTGTTTATAACGAATTATAGCATGATGTGACTCTCAGTCACTTGTGAGAATGAAAGGAATGATTAAAATGTTGTTTTTGTTTACAGGGCCCAAATTTTAGAAGCCCAGAAAAACTTTTGGACATTCAATATGAAATAATCAAGAAATTTAAGTAAAAAGTTCAAATGTCACTGAAAGTCGCACAGTGGTCCGATTAAGGTTAACCATGTTTTTGCTTTTATAAATGGTCAACTGCTAACTAATACGATCGATTACTAGTTTCCTCGTTTTAAAAGATGATCAACTTCTGACGCGGGTATCGAGTGTTCAAAAACGTCTATAAAATTTGGATAATACAGCTATCTCAAAAAAGTTCGTTTTATCACACAATGTAAGAAGTTCAAACAGTATTTCCACGCATAGAGTCTCTCTATTTAATAAAGGAGCAAGCGTTTGATGCTATTCACGCAGAAAATTTGTAACACATTGCAGGCCGGCTAAATTTCACTGGAAACGCGAGCTTCCAGTGAAATTTGTAATGTTACTTTGGATTTGTGTTATATATATATGTAAAATGTTACATTAATGTAGGACCAGCAATTAAACGGTAGACTAAAAATCCTGCAATTAATTAGTCAAACTATTGATGCTATTACCTTATGTCAATTTTTCGGGTTTGCTCAATTTTTTTCGACAAATGGACTTTCGCCATTGTTAAAATGGCATATCTATAACTAGATACAATTCGTGTAACACGGTAATTAGTCTGCAGACGATCGAAACGCACAGCGCAAGTACAAGAACCGTGATCGTCGCTGGCATACGTTGTAAGGGGTGTAATCAGTTTATGGCGCGACCGGCGCTTGACCTATTCGCGTTCATGAGACGTTTATTAAGAGGTTACGTAATATATACCCGGCAGCGATAAAAATATGATTACCTTCACTTTAGAATTTTCTTCGTATAGTATATTTATAATTAAGCTTTTAATAGTTTGAAAATTTCTTGTATTTATTGTATTTTAGCGTAGAAATTATTACTACTATATAAAATTATAATTTTAACATATTATTATTAACTATTTATAATTGAACTTTTAATAGCTTCGAAAGTTGTATTTATTATAAAAATTATTATAAAATTATAATTTTAACGGTGATTTCCTGAAGTTTCCTTAAACAATTTTTGAAAGCTATGGAGATGTACAGCGAATAAAAAGAACATACCTTCAGGGTATTTTTACATTATACTTTAAATTAGAAATTGAGTAACCTTTGTTTGCATATGTTAATATCCTTCAATGTTGGTTTATAAAATATTTACCGAACTGTTGTGTTCTAATTGTACCAACCGTGAACACGTTCTATTAAAAATAGAGAATAATAAAAATTTGTAAATAATATCTTGGAAAGTAGAATTGAGTGGTGGCAACATGTCTAGAGAAAAGATGTTCAGAATAATTGTAATGTACCAACCGTTTCAAGTCATTGAAATTGAAGCAGCCTACCTTTCTCTATATATTTACCCATCTCTTTTTATTCTTACACAAAATCTTCAGATTCCTAAACTCTTTAATGACACTTTTAGTGAAGGGTCTTGGGCTAGTACCTGTATGTACCTAGATAGTTTTCTTAAAAATCAATTTTCCTGGCCTGGTTAGCTGCGTGTAACTTTTAAGAGGGCTATTAAGCTAGAATATTAATTCTAAGTCTTAAAAGTTGAACTCAAAATGTTCTTCGTCCGTTGAAATACGGTGATTCTAAGGCTTGACTCCGCTGTGGAATTCTGAGATCTTCCACATCTTACAAACCTACAAGACCTTAGACTTAATACTACCTTTCACTTGATACTGATTTATATTAACATTTAGTGTAATTACTAAATCCGATCGTTTGCGTGATCAGATCTTGTACAGATTTTCTAGAATAAAAAAAAACTGTATACATTATATTCAATATATATAGTTAATAGTTCAATAAAAAACTATTATATTATATTTAGAATAAAATATGTATATTTCTTTAACGCTTTTAATAATTTAATACTTCTGTCGCCATACCATAACACACTTACTTACAATCATAGAAGTTATCTATTCGATTGTAGGTATTTAAAAATGCCATCTTGCCGAATACAGTGAAAGAACTTCAACAACATCCTTTTTTATAATGAGAAACTCTCAGTTCCATTTCACACCCCTTTTTTACTTTGGTATCACACATCACACTTTCAATTCCAAGGCAAGCCGCCTTTCGCAGCCATAAAGTCACAGATGTCTAACGGTAAAAATCGTATGTACATCATAAACAAATCTGCCAAGTCGTTTCTACATTTGCCGAACACCAACCCCAGAAACTTCAAACTCAGCAACTGTATATTCCACTACCAGCCAGAGAACTCCCCACCTAACCAAATAACTGTAACTCCGAACAGGAGACCTTTTCGGTACTTATAAAAAGCAGTCACTTCGCCTCCGCCAGCCGAGGAGGTCAATTGGTTCAACAGTCAACCGGCAACCGACATAATAAATTCACTCATACCACTAAGTAAGTATCCATCGTGGTTCTCTACTTCAAGACCTTTGTGATGTAGTATGCGATTAATTAAACATAAATGGTAACAGAACAAATGTAAATATTGGAAGTTCGGACAGGCTAGGATGAGCTTCTTTCACGAATAAAAATACAGTGAGTGATAATTATTTAGTGTATTACCAAAAATGATCGAAGATCGCCTCCCTTTTTTAAGCGCTCTTGAAGGTTTTACAATTATGAAAGAGATAACTTCTCTGATAGATATGTTTCTCTGAGAAATTATTCAAGAAATTTAGCGATACGAAAACTGAATTGTAAATCAATTAAAGTCTCAATAGATGTACTCTTCCAGTTTCTACAGAGAAATTTCAAAAAGGTAGTTTAACTGCTCGGTAGCTTTAGTGTTAAAAGATTTCTTCGTTCTACAAATATTGAAAAGCTAACAGATGTTTCTCTAAGAAACTATTCAAAAAATTAATTTAGCGATACGAAAACTGAATTGTAAATCAATTAAAATCTCAACAGTTGCACTGTTTCAGTTGCTACAGAGAAATTCCAAAAAATCAATTTAACTGCTCGATGGTCCTAGTGTTAAAACTACAACGCCACACATCGCTCCGCGGTAGCGAAGAAGGGAATGCCCCAAAAAAGCATGCCTGGTCCGTGAATTCGAGCAGCTCCTCGGACTTCTTTTTGAAACGCAGTGAAAGAACCCGTGATATTACCGACAGAGCATTCACCGTTGCAGTTTTAGTGCTTTAATCATGCCGGCCTGTAATGAATTCTCGAATAACGCGTCAGCAGGCAACCACGTCGCTCTGAAATTTCTAAAGGTGGAAACTTCTCGCTCCCCTAACCTTATCGCGAGCGCTGCCGCGGCGGGGTTCGAATACCTGACCTCTCTTCTATGCGACAGTTAGTCGCAATATCCTATCCGGTATCTACGGCGAACTTTCCTTAGGAACCAATTTAAGACGTGAAATTTATACAGGCCCCACGTTCGGAAACTCGTTCAAGTGCGTCGCAGGCCGAGTACCTAACCTATCTTTTCGCGCGCTGCGCCGCGGCCAACGACTGTACAAAATGGCTCCTCCTCCGCGGCGGAACGAGATTTTCTAAGTTTCATACGCGGCCGTTACGCGCGATTCCCTTTACACCGTCTTCCTTTATACATTCTATTTACGGAGTCCTTTGAATCGTTTAAAAAGTTCTCGGCTCGCGTGAGAATGCTGTTCCCTGTTCCATTGCGACAAGATGTCCTCGGTGTACGTACCGTTCGCGACGAAACTGTAAGACACTAAATCTGTGTTTCCCAACGTGCGGCCGTAATTTGATTTTTAAGAGGTTTGAAATTTGAAATAGCTCTTCATATATTTCACGGTATTTACGCGCGTAAATAAAATAGCAAGAATATTATAATAAATACTGTGCGATTGGAAGGTTTCGGCGAGAAGCACTGGTGTATTTGTATCTTTATTTAAATGAACTATAACTGACTAGAATTAACCGTTTGAGTCCCACGCGACGCTTTCGCGCTCTTCAGATTTCACGTCGAAAAAACCCAGCGCATTTGAACGACATGGAAAACTGACGGCGCACCCACAATCTGACGAAACGCGCTCAACGTTTCAGACGCATGTACGTCGCATCGCTACTTTTTTTCTATATAAGTAATCCAAGTAATATATTTTGTATTTCGTTGTTATTTATTATAAATTAATATGTATATAACGGTATTAACATAGATTAAGACAAGCGCTGTCGCGCTGCTTGGCTTTTCTCGACATGGAATAAAAGGAGCGCTATCGCGCCGCTTGGATTTTTTCGCATCCCATTCAGAAAGCGCTATTGCGCTGTTCGGCTTTTTTCGACCGCGTTTTCTTAAAAACCTCTGGTACTTAAGCGGTTTATCTATTCTACGCAATACTACACTGTTCTACGCTGGTCTACTTTGTTCTGCTCCTCTCAACTCGCAAAACTACAATATCCTAAAAAGGCCTTACAATCATCTTATTTATTCATATTATCATCTGTGAAACGGAGGTAATGTTCTGTTAAGTTAAATAGTTGAATCTCCTAAAGTTAAGTAATTAAATCTCCTGCTTTAATGCAATATTGATACGTAACGTCCTATCTAATTGCTGGCAAGCATCGCTTTGACGATACTTGGTGGGCTGCATCTACGATTCGATTTCCTGATTGCTCTCTTCGATTGATTTGCATTGAATAAACTGTCTATGGACCAATGAACTAATCTTTTGATCGGATTAAGTCCGCGGATAAGGGTACTTGCGTAAATAAATGAAAAAACAGAAACGTTTCCTCCTTTCTTCGTGTTTTCCCTGAAATGAAGGAAAAATGAAGAGTCTTTGAAGGACTTTCTCTTAGTAATAGTTATATGAATTCTATGCGTTTATGTAATGATTTGATTTGGTTTGTCAAGTTAATCGTATTGATGTCTGAAATTAATTCGCTATTAGTTTCTTTGATTTACCAATATATTGATTATTGCTTTCTACAACTGTGACTATAAGTGTAACTATAACCATTCTTTAAGAAACTTTTTAAAAACGTCATTCAATATTAAAGTGTTCACAAATATTTTACAATAAATACATATATGTCTACAAACAATATTTTTGGATTCAAAGTATACATTATTTAAACAAAATCTTGTGTCCATTTAGAACAGAGATAGCAGGGAATTTATTTTACAGAAATCCATCGATTCGAAATTTGACATTCATTCCCCGCTGACATTAACTTCTTTATACTTTGCGCACGAAAATTAGGCCAACCTATGTACACGCAGCTTATCCATGTAACATCCTCCTTCTACACTCGCAAAAGCGCATGTAATTTTTTACGCTGGTCGTCCTGCTGCACATTTTCCGGTCAGCTTATAATACGAATACAGTTATACACACACAGAGAAAACAATCGTAATGCATTTGTACCGATTAAAGATGATCCGTTATCAAACAGTGCCTAATCAATTGAAACATCATATCACACGTATGCGCTTACGTACGTACCAAATTAGCTGCACACTATTAATTCATAAATTACCAGCGGCCTTTGGGAGTAAACGGTTGATCGCACCAATACAACTCGACCGTGAGCTTTGACGCATTAGAAACCATTTCCATTAACGACGAGTGTTAAAACAAACAATTGCAATATTAGAACCTTGATCCGTGTATAAAAAGAAACATCAGAAACTAATGAACAATGATTCTCAGTTAACACGAATTATTTGATGAATGTTTCAATAATTTTTAATTGAATTAAAATTATCAGTTCCAATGAAATTTAATATTTTTCTAAATCACGTGGTAATTAGCAAAGCTGCTATGCAGGATGGCTGTAATCGCAATTTGTCTACATATCGCCAAAAAATGGACGACTGTATCCGTCGTTTGCGGCAATGAGTTAATTCACTAATCTGATCGGTCTCCCGTTGCAAATCCCCGAATAACTTGTCCACATCTTCGACCTCCTCGATCCCCTCGACCCCCCAACCGAGTACAATCGTCTCCCTCTAAAAAGCAAGAAAAAAAAAACACTCCAATAATTATACCCGGTAGCAAGTAGGCCCAACGCCGTTGATGACACAACGCGTCCGTGGAAGGGAGGCGGAGGAGGAATACAGGGAACAGCGGGGGCTCGAGAGAAAAATGAAGAGAAAAAAAAAGGGAGGAGAAATCGAGATAGTTGTCAGCTCGTCGGTGATAGCAGTCGGATGCATTATGAGGCCTCGATGTGAATTTTCAGGCCGTGGCTGAATTCGCATTTTCCAGCTGAAAAATGATGCGTCGCTTCCGCGGATCCAGCCAGCCGGCATTCAGCCGCGGCCTCCGCGAGACTCTATATAGCTGTTTGTTCTGTTCCGCGTGTGGGTGTTGCGTGTTTACGCGGCAGTCTGCAGCGGTGCGCAATTGTGTTGGCCGGCATCTCGCCGACCGCGACGAGAGATGAGAACCCGGTGCGTGCGCGTCAACGCGGATGACTTCCGTTCGGGCACGAACGCCCTCGAGAGTTTATCGATGTCGTACGAGACGGGAATTACATAGCAGGGCCGAGCGTCGATTGCACCCGCTGCACAACCCTTGAGGGCTAGCGAACCAAGGAGACCGGACGAAGATGAACGCGACGATCGAAGCTGGCGAAATAAGAGTCGCCAGAGGACTGAAGACGCGCTTCCTGGTTTTTCAGTATTAGAGTAGGAAGAATTCTGTTTACTTTCTGGGAAGTTGCTTGTGTCGCGATTGTGCTGCTTGGTGATGATAGGCGGTTGTTGGTGAACGAGGACGTGGTAAGGTGATTCTAGGGGAGATGGCGATATTCAAACGCATGGAAGGTAGGATTCTGTAGGTCTAAAATAAAATTAAAACTTGTTCAAGTGAGATCTTTGAGCTGCAATGTTAGACTTGAGAAGGCGTTGTGTTTAGGACACCCTCTTGTCAGCGTTGCTTTGACTCTGTTTATTGCGTCTCGGTACTTGAGGTCGCTTTCCCTTAACTCTTTGAACTCTGTAGGCTTCAATATTGCAGCGGTTATAATATTAAATATTTTAATGAATCTTAAAGAAAATACCCAGAATTATTAGATTTTCCACACATCCGAATTTTGTACTAAGAAGGAAAATAAAAGATCGTAGAAATGTTATAGCATTTCTCATTTTCGCTAGGAATACTGTAAAAATTAGTTGCAGTTGCTGATAAATTACAAAACAACCTGGAGTGCTAAGGGTTAAGGAGGTACCGATTGATGAAGCGTGGACGATTACCGTTTCACTTTCCCTTCGCTAAGACTATCTTATATTGGGTATTATAGAGTAGGAAGAATTCTGTGTTTGCTTTCTGGAAATTCGCGATGGTAACTGTAGGAGGTTGTCGCCGGTGAATGAGGACATAGATGAGGTGATTCCAAGAGAGATGGCGATATTCAACTGCACGTAAGATAAGATTTTGTAGGTGCAAAATAAAATGATGAAAACTTGTTAGAATGTAGTCTTTTAGCTGCAATGTTACTGGCTAGGAGATTACAGAAAGAATGATTTGAGAAGGCAGTGTTTAGGACTGCCCCTTCTTGACCCCCTCTTGTCAACGTTGCTCTGGCTCTATTTATTGCGTCCCGAAACGGGGACACTTTCCCTTAACCCCTTGCCGTACAATGACGAGCGAGACTCCTAAATAATTTGTTTGCAACTTAGTATTACAAACATGAAAGTTCATTTAATCATCGTTTAATCCCTTGCGATACAATGAGTGAGACTCGTAATGAAGATTTCTGGACTAACTGAACAACAATCAATGTTGTTCATTACCCACGAATCAACGCAAACAACTATTTTGCTATGATCAACGTATTATCTCCAAATGAAATTTCCACTTGAAGTAGAATGGACAATTGTCTTGCATTTCTTCAGAATTGTCGATAGAAAAAAACACGAGCTTAGTAGAAAAAGTAGATAATACATGAAGGGTTTAATTACTCCGTTATAAAGTAATCAGCACTAATAAAAATTGCAAATGGAAAACATCATTCCCGCCTGCTCTTCGTTAACGGAAGCAAGGGCATCGTGGTTGGTAGAAATTGGAAGGTCGGCTGGAGAAAACGGAAGGACAGGCCTCGGGGGAGGAAAAAGAGACGACGAAATCGTGACGGTCAAGTCGTGTTTCAGCTTAGGTGGCACAGGATTGGAACGGAGATATAACCGCGAGGACGTGGGTGGAGAAGCGGGCCGAAGCTTTGGAAGCATCGAGGAACCCCCGGTACTTCTCTCAGATTTTTCGAGGGCAGGAAACAGCCCAGATTTTCTTTGCCGCCGATGCAACAGACTAAACGAATGATATTAGCAGGGCCGTGCCAACTCGGGGGTGCGAAGGGTGCAACATACAAACATCAAATGTGCATTTTATGTTGCTAACATATTAGGTCGTCTATAATATCTAAATTATTAAAAAAATTATTTATTTTATATTTTTATGTTGAATATTGGGAGGTGACGCATGTCGCAATTAGAAGATTAAAAGTTGCATCTGAATTTTATGAATCTTCGAAGCTTGATACGTCCATTGTACCGCGCCGTTATGTAATTACAGGAGAACCTTAACCGTTGAATGGTCTTACGTGAACATAGACAATTGACAATCGCGTTTATTGACAGTTCACTGTGTTGAATTCAAAATGACTTGTGCGATTAGTTTAAGTGGGACTTCAACTTGAAACGACTCTCATACGTGTTAAGCATTTTAAGCAATATGCTGACTCTGTTGAAGTCGATTAATTAATTCAATGAAGAATTCAGAAACCATTCGATTAATGTAAATCTACAGTATTAGATCATTTACAGTGATTTATTAATCCCTTGCCGTATAATAACAAGCGAGACTAGTGGTAAACATTTTTCGAACAATTTAATAAAAGACCCGTTATTTATTACACATAGATAGAAGTGAGCAACTATTTTGCTCTCAGTGTATTTATCTTCGGAATAAACTTCCGTTTACGATGAATGGGAAATTTGTTTTTCTTGCGAGTTATTGGTAGTAAAATTTGTTACACGAACATAGTCGCAAAGAAAATTCTGTCAAACAAAAGTTACGGTATCCAAATGTTTGACCTTGAGGTGATCTTGAAACGCCCTACAGAGGTCACGTGACAGTTTTTAAATAGAACCCGATATTTTCCATTCTATATTTTTGAAACCAACATTCGGATGTTTCAGTTGTAACTCGCCCCATCATTTGTGCGCAATTTTGTTACATTCTATATGTTCGTAACAATGATCATATTCGGTAGAAATACTTGAAATAAAATAATTCTTCGAATAGGATTATTCAGTTCAGTTCTTTTAATATTCATTTAGAAGCAGACTCCGCTGAGCCAGCCAGTTTTGATATCGTGAATATCGCGTGCCTGTGGATGACACCACTCAATAGTATTTCCACTTCATTTCCTTATCTATTCTACTAATAAATCATATTATTATTACACTAGTAAATCCAATTCCATCTAGAATAAAATTACTCCGCGCCAGATACGCTACAGCTAAATAATTCAGAGGAGATAAGTGTCAGTGGAAGCTTTATTTATTCATTTTCCACGTTAATATCCTGTTCTGACAATTGCTCATTACTATTCATGCCATTATAACAGATTACAAGTTCGAGAAACATGGAAACAGAGCTGAATAATCAAATGAAACTCTCGAAAATTATACGGAAATGATACCACCCAGTGATTTTAATGACTCTAAAATATGTTACCTGTTGAATGACCGAATAACTCTTTTTTATACCTGCTTTGCTGCTCGGTTGTGGTATTCAAGATATAAATATTATTTTTTAGCTTACCTCTCGATGATAGCATTGTTATAAACAATTTACAATAACTTAAGTTATCAAACTGATAATTAATAATTTTACAATTCGATCAATTCGATCAATTCGATCAATTCAGTTATTGTAAATTCAAACAAAGATAGCTTTGTTTATAGCAATGCTGTGATCGTAAATTAAAAAAAGTATAATAAAGAAATTAATGATAATTAATAATTTTATAATAGATCGATCAATAATTTATAAAATTCTCCTGCGCTGATAATTTTGATAAATGCAAAGATATGTCGTTCTACAATCAAAATTTACAAAAATCAGAAAATGTCAAAAAATTGATTTAATGAACCACTCAATTATTACACGATATATTCAGAAGCTACAAAACAAGGGCTGTCTAACCTACAAAAAAACCGAAGAACCGAGTCAAATCCTTTAACACGTTGACTGCCACGAGAATATCTAGCGTTTTGAATAGTAATACTCATTCTTTAATAACAAAGGTAAATAATATTGAAAATAATTATTAATGATTTAGTATTACAGTAGTCATATTACGCTATGATCTATCTACTTATGTTACTATTATAAATATTTTTATTTAAGATCAAGTTTTTTATTGTAATTGTTCTTCAGTAATTTGGAAGCTCCGGCCATCAGTGACCACCGCAGCAGTCAAAGTGTTAACAACTAAGAACAATATTTGTTCCATAGAAATTTACAAAAAGAAAATATTAAAAAGTGAACATAACCTTCACTGGCGTCTGAGCGCCTCATATTCGCTATGACGCACCGTAGACATGCGTGTAGCGAGCAACAGCACCGGTCTGAATAAACGCCGGGATATGAAAGGCTAGACTGCTACAAAGGGAAGAACTTTCTTCCTCGCAGAGCGTGGGGAACGAAGATCAATTCGGTGGCTGAGCTGTCACTTATTTCTCCGCAGAGAGAAATAAAGGTCTCGGTATTAAGTTCTTTAATAAAGGAAGAGAAGCAAGACGGGAAAAAACGAAATGAAGGAAGAAGGAAGGAACTTCGTAAACTGTTGAACTTTAACAGGAGCTACTCACTTCGCGAAACCGGTAAATCATATGAAGTGCTCGCTGTTTGATTTTGGTGCTACCTTCACGTCAGGCTGCGCAAGCGAGAAACACGTTTCCGGCAGCACAACGAAAGAACCGTTTCAAACAATTTCTTTGTTCGTACTAGGCCCGTAACCGTTGAAAACACCACGTGTAAATGATGTATTAAATCGTTTGTTTATTTAGTAGTTAACTATTATTACTGTATTTTATACACT
The DNA here is from genome assembly GCF_051020985.1 of Nomia melanderi. Taxonomy (NCBI): domain Eukaryota; kingdom Metazoa; phylum Arthropoda; class Insecta; order Hymenoptera; family Halictidae; genus Nomia; species Nomia melanderi. Next base: position 637,649 of record NC_135001.1, on the reverse strand, counting down.
CTTTCGTAGATGATGTTACATTATAGATAGTAGTTCACACGTGGTTCGTTGTCGGTTGAACGCTGAGAGAGGTTTAAAAGAAAGGTCCGAAGAAATAATTAACACGTTGAATGTCGCACGATTTTGAAGTGCAGAATATGCGAAATGAAAGAAATACAGTATTAAATTACTGAATTGAATTATGTTATTATTGGAGGTTTGTCTTGTTGAATATCACTGCATTAGGTAACGTTGTTTACAATATAGAACTGTTTTCAAATAACCACCGTTTGGTTGAAAGAATTGCAGTAATTCAATTTAGGCGGAAGTCACCGGTGACCACCATGGCGTTCAACGTGTTAATGTGTGCTTATGATAATAACTTACGATAATAATTACGAACTGAAAACTCCTATGGCAGTTGTAATTAATTCTATGTAACATGTTCATCAGTAATAATATAAATATATATAAATATATATGAATATATATGAATGATACGAATATTACTATCGAATATACTGTCGAACCGGCTATTTTGATCCATCTTCGATTTAACAATTTATAAAGGGCAATATTCAAATATTTATACATGCACGTCCGTTGCTACTGTTAAATTACTTCAAAAACCATACACAGCAAGGCGCAGCAACCACGCACAACTGGCCGTTTCTCGCTCGCTCGGTTAAACTCGGGGAAGCCGAGTTTACCCGAGCGTTCTACCTCGAAGCGTGATGGATCAGATTCGTTCGTTTCCAACAAAAAAAGTGTGTACGCTGTGCGCCTAAGGAAGATTTCGTTTTGAAAACATAAACAATATAAAACTTTAGAGACAGCTTCTTTTCATAGGTAAGATTTTGTTATTGTTTTATGGAAGCAGCGTTTGTAATTAGAAATCATCAGTTTCTATAACAGTGAAAGATCCTTGTGAGCCGTTTATTTTACAAGTGGCTTAACGCTATTCCTACCACGACCAGTCAAATGACTGTTTTTAACATTTCGATTAGAATTTCTTATAGACAACGTAATTGAATAGCCTTTATACTTCACGACTTTTCCTAAAATATATGTATAAAACATTTTTCAATATTCACTCCTTTTTTATTGTTTATTTTCCGAGAAAAATTTGTAGTCTGTCTTACCTACCAGACCAAAAAGTGCTTTTCAGGGACTATTTTACGGTACTTCCAAGTGTTTACAGTTCTCGCTCGCCTATCGGCCTCGGTAAAATCGGTAAAATCTAAATGTCGGAGATGGCCTTTACAGGTATTTTTCAATATTCTAGATTTAGCTGGGATAAATGCATGGATTTTATATAAAGAATCCACGGGAGAAGAAATTTCAAGGCAGGAATTTTTATTTCAATTGGCAGAAGAACTTACCATTGAATATCAAAAAGAACTAGAGTTAGGCAAAGAAAATCAAGCAACACCCGTCACAAATACAAGTACAGGTTCACGCGAATGGAAACCATGCCAAATAAGATATTGCACAAACAATAAGAGTAACAAAGTCTGTCTAAAATGTAAAAAGTACGTGTGTGGGAAATGTACAATCGACAAACCTATTTGTAAAAAATGCGGTGAAAACGAATAAAATGTATATTATATACTTCTAAATAAAAGAAACTATATTTGTATACTGTCAAGTTGGCTATTATCTTCATTCTATATTAAAAAATATAAGTTGTGCTAAAGAGCAGTCATTTGACTTGTCGCGGTAGGAATAGGTATACGTGGAGTGTCGGTAGGAATAGTGTTAAGTCCATTTTTCAAGAAAATCAAGTTATTCCTTATAATAGTTATAATTCTACATAATCTTCTTATCCTTTAATATTTCTTTAATCTTTTTTAAGCGGACTCTAAAATTTAAGTCATTTTCAAAATAAACGGTCTATATGTTCATATATTTTTAGTATTTTCATTTAGAGCCGCGGTTTCTAACCTGGGAGGCCTCCAATATTTTTAATAAAAAATGAATCTTCATACCGTAATATCTACAAATAAATAAACTTCATATCGTAATGTAACGGTGCCAATTCAGTGAAGTAATGTTTATTTTGTAATAAATTTATTATTATTTAAAACGCGTCTACATAATTATATCTGTTAAAAGATAGCGAGACAGTGCAAAATTCGGGACAATTCTTTGGAATTTTGTCTTTTTTTCAAAAATGATTTTAAAAGAAGATTCTGGATACGATTTGTTGGAATGTTCAGGAATATTTTCAAACATTTCTTCCTTTTTTTTAATAAAATCACTGCACTGGAATTCTGTACGTGTACCACCAATTTAAACGAGTTCCTCGCAATGGCGTCGATTACACACGCGACCATCGTTCGAGGTAAATGAAGAAACAAAATATTTTCACTTTTTACGCAACATTCACTAGAGAAATGTATAAAAACATTAAAAAAATATTGGTTTTTATAGAAATTTTACAATTTTGAATGAAAAGTATCGCGTTTCCGAGAGAAATTCATTATAAAGCTGCCCGGAACAAGTTTTATACTAAAAACACTTAATACTAAAGATAAAGATAAAGATAAAGATAAAGATAAAGATAAAGATAAAGATAAAGATAAAGATAAAGATAAAGATAAAGATAAAGATAAAGATAAAGATATAGATATAGATAAAGATAAAATAAAGTAAGATAAAGTTAAACAAGTTAGATGACAAATGTTTTCTAGTGAAAACAGAAACAAAACGAATGGCAAGAATTGGAAAACTGAATAATCGGACAGTATAAGAATTAATATTAAAATTACATATACGAAAGAAAACTGAAATGATTATTCTACGTCTACGTTTACTCTAGATCCTAACCATTGATAATGGAAAAGTAATATTCAATTTATGTTCAAGCAAAGTAGATAGCAATTAGATTTCTCAAATTCAGTTGAAAATTTTCGTCACGAGTCTGACACGATATTGTAGGTTAATGAGTTAAGTGGCATTCCCAGTTGAAAGGTTAATGAAGCTACAACATTGAAATTACATATACTGTTGTTTAAAACTGCTGCTTAAATTCAGCAGCGATGCGAAGCACCGGCTAATTAAAGCTGTGCTTACAGCTGAGCCTTGTCCTGATCGGAAGAAAGCGCGAAAAGAGACGTGAAGCAATTAACGTAGTCGCTATTACAAACTGCTCGATATACACGGTATTGGTTTAATTACTTCAGCTAATTGCTTTGTATTGCCATCTGATCGCGCGCCGGTTCGATTTATTCGCTTAGAAGTTTCACTTCCAAGGACGACGTCTTGCGATCCGTTAAAATAGCCACTTACCAATCAAGCTTGTCACGAGAAACTATTTTTGCGAATGTCACATTTGACCCTCTGCTTTATGCAAGATTAGTAGACTTCGGATCATTGTAGATGCACGTCACTCGAAAATTTCAATTCAATTTCATTCGCTTCCGAGACAAGTCTAATATTGGAAATTCTTACTGTAATATCGAAATAAATATTTTTAAACGAATACGAAAACAATGTTAACTGTTTTTCAAATATTGAATGTTACTCGCCACTCGCCTGTGAAACGAAAGTTATAGCATACGTAGAATTCAAACGGCTTTTCCTAACATTTTCTGTTTCCTCGAGTTCTTCGTAATATACTTAAAATAATTACTTCATTGAAAAGCGATATGATACAACTGATTTACAAGACGAATCGTTTGTACAAATTCATTGTAGTGTGCAGATTGTTTCGAGTGTTTTTAGGAAATACTCGAGGAACCAGAAAATGTTAGGAAAAGCCGTTTGAATTCTACGTATGTTATAACTTCCGTTTCACAAGCGAGCGGCGAATAACAGTTCAATATTTCAAATTTGATTATTGAACTGAGAATAAGATTTAATGAACTGCGCACATATTGTTACGATACCAATAGATTTCATTCTTTGGGGACCATTAATCTTTCAGCCCGACGAGGAACGCTCTCCCGATAATAAATTCACTCCGATTTATAGTTGGAACTTTTTTAATCAAGTGACAAATGTTTTACGTATTTTCAAACGCACCTCGAAGTCGCTTTATACGCTCTTTTCTAGGTTCTGTCAAATCTTTGTTTTCAGTAGATTAACATTCTTTTAAAAAAAAGTATCAATTCGAGGATAATAAAAATGTTAAAATCGAGTATAACGAAATAAAAGGCTTGGAATAATTGTAAACGAAGAATACTGTTTATTTATTAACTAGTTTATTACCAGTAGGATAAACGAATTAAAAATTACCGAATAAAATTTACTGAAACCTGTTGTTCCTTTTTAAATCCAAAATAAAAAATCAACAAACAAATACTAGTTGTATTTGGTTGTAATTATTTTCATGATCTAGTAATATTTTGCAGTGCTTTACAAAATTCTGTGAATTTGCATGAAATATATTTTCCTCCTTTGAAAGAAGTCATTTTAAATTTAAAGAGATTAATTATCTAATAATGTTATATAAATACATTTATTTACGTTATTTATAGAATATTAAATTAGAATATTAAATTCCGTAAATTAATCAGGTAAATGTTCGCATTCTTACTTCTTTACTTTATACGATTATTATTTAATTTGGTACTTAATGATTGATATTCGCGCAGAAAATCATATGTTTAATACAGTCCTGTCAATGGAAGTAATATTTCATTACCAATACAATTTTAATGCCTGTAACTAAAGCACCGACTAATTGGATCGTCTGCTTAATTAACGTTAATATTTTCAGTGTGAACTCAGCGGTGTATAAAATAATACTCGAACAACGGTTCTTCAATTATTCGTAAAGGATATTTCTCTTGCAAATCCTGTTCTGTAAATACTAATGACAATGTATGCAACGAGTGCAACAATTACTTTCGTGGATAGTATTTATAAGCTACAATTTCAATCTAAAATGAGATATATCAAAAGTGTTAATTTTTTAATAACAATACAACGTAATCAAAACTTTCTGTTTTTAAATTTGAAAAATGTACTAGAACCTGATGAATCTAAACAATGAAAGAAAATCTAATAAAATCTAGAATACATTGAAATTTTATCTATAAATTCGAATCATAGACAAAGGATAATAAAGCTCTGTATAAGTGTAGAGAAATTAAGCAGTTGCAGTAAGACGGCAATACAAAAAATAAGAATCATAATTCAAAACGGAAGAAATTGAATTGCAACGACATTGTTTCTCTCATTATAACTTACAAGTTAATTTGTTACATCCAGAAATACCATAAACGCGAAAATTTGCAATCAACTAACAACTCGCAGTACACGTATCAGTTGAAACGAAAAGAAGCGTGAACCAACAATAACTAGAATAAGAAACGAGAACAACGTAACCGTTTCGTTAATATAATTACGCAAAAGAAGAAACGTCACTCGGCAAATGAGAAATGCCAATAATTACGGTTGAAGGGAAAATATTTTTCTGGAGCTCGTAAAGTATGCAGGTAAGACCCGGTGTATTTAGTCGGCCGCAATACCTAGCCGGTCAATCATTGTCAGAGATGCTTCAGAATGTCGACTTTTGTGTTGCTCGAATGATATGGATCGCAATATAGTAGACAATAACATCGAGAGGGTTGTATTGAAAATGTTTATTACCTACCACTATGCTCGTGCGCACAATGGCGCACGAAATCTGCACAGACGTAAACCCTTCCCAGAAAAAAAGGTTCTCAACGTATTCTCCCGAGACGAGTTCTTTTATACGCGAATCTTCTTCGTCTTCCAGTTTCACCTTTCCCGTTCTTTCAATCATGAAAACACTATACATTATACAGGCAAAAGCTCCATTCGAGGATGAGCCTCTGTTAATCGAATTGTCCTCGGATTTCCAAGTGCAGCGTGCAAAAGAATTATCTCTTTTTTTCGTTGTTCAAAGAACGTCGAAGTGAAGGCCCTTAATTCAACATTTTTTTCTTGAAATAATAACTGTTGTGCAGTTGTGCGCACATCTTTATTCAAATTCTACGTGTTTGAATTTTTCAGTGGGATATGTGAGGTATACGATAAGATATGGGAGATGAAGAATATTCTATTCCTTTCTAGTAAACAGTGATCTGAATGGAACTGTTTCCCGTACATCCCAAAAAATTGAGTTTTGTGGGACACCGTGTATGTACCGAGGTCGTACGTGACACTGACAGCACTGTTAGCTACCTGGCTCTGATTTTTCTCAATTATACATGTGAAAGAAGAGAAACAATAGCGTCAGATAATCATCGAGTCCGGCTTTGTTTATGTTCTGTTCGAGATTCACTGTGAAACGGCTGAATACTAATGCATTATCACGGACTAGTGTAGACGGGATTCATTGTAGTGACACTGACAGTCTTTAGGAAATATGTTGAAAGCTAAGAGAGATCGTATGTTCAGGAAAAAGTTGTTCAAAATGTTGATTTTTACGGTATATTCGAAAATTAACCCAATGTGGACTAGTTTCTTGGGTACGTGTAACTATTGACCTACTTATGTCAGTTAATTGAACTTATTGGTTTAGGAGATATTTCAATTTAACGTTTGTGAAAATATTTGTTTAATAACTTTGATTTTTTAAATGTGAAATATTCTACTGTGTCTATTTAATGGGAAGAAAACCTTTAGCTCGTGGGAAACGATCGGTTCGTTCGTAGTTATAAACAATCGTAAATATTAATAGTTTCGTTAAATGTCATCGTTGAAGGAAGACCTGCTATAAAATAAGACAACTTGAATACATTGTAAAGCTTCAAACTGTATAGAAAAAGTGACCTAAGGAATCGTTCGTTTTAGGGCCCTCGATTTTCAAACCGATTTCCGTACCAAATGTTACTTTATAATGAAACTTTATCACTACAAATGTTTATCTTGAGTTTTCGGAAATCAAATTTTTTTTAGCGTACAGCAGTATCTTTAGAAACAGTCTTTTGATTATCAGATTGTCATCATACAGCGAAAATTATTAACAGTTGACGAATTGTGGCACTGTTAAAATGTCATATATTGTAATCTAATTGACAACTCAGAATAAAAATTTGTAACGATTAATGTGTCATAAGGTAACATTCGGCAGAAAAATCGGTTCCAAAATCGAGAACCCCAAAGCGTACATATATACTTAAATAAGTGCTGAGATGTTTGAAAGCCACCGCAAATTACAAAGTAGTTGTAATCAAAGTAGTAGTGTACCGAAAAACTTGCGGTATATATAGACTCGGATCTGCCGGCGACGTCGATGATCGAAAATCCTGCAGCGGAAACGCAGCGATGTCAGCTGGCGAGCCAGTCAGCTAGAAATCCAAGAAACAGAGTTCCGCTTCATTATCAACAATAAAGGCAAACAGGCTTTTGTCAGAAATATCCGAAGAAATAGCGTGTACAAAGGAACCAATGGTTCGTACGAGTTTTAAACAATATATTGACAATGTCAGATACTGAATACATCGTCGAATTAACGGTACAGTGATGCTTGCTTAAATTCTACCGAAATCCGCTCGACTTAATTCTACCGTGTCACCTTTACTTTTGTCACACTGTTCACTGTCTCGAGGTCAGTGTAACGTGATTCCAGTAAATACACAGGAACAGGAAATGAGTACAATGAGGGGCAGAGAGATAGACAAAGGGCAAAGAGTTGTATAAACGTGCAAAAATATTTCAATTGAAATCATTTTACCCTTACCGGCTCAATTGTGGTGTCGATGGAATGTCGAGATTCTCCGGATTAAAATGAGTCCAAACACAATGGGAATCAGACTAGTTTGATCGATCTCATAGAAACGAACCTTTAGTTTCGTTAATTACATTGGGTCGGTAAAACTAGTCCGATTCCCATCGTGTTTAGACTCATTTTAATCGCGACGATCTGAGAAATTCACTGGCACTAGATTTGAGAAGGTAAGGTTAAAATTACTGCAACTGAAATTTTCTTCAATGCATGTTTATATTTGACTGTTTGTTCTACTCGGTTAAATTTCACTGCCGAGACCCGAAATTGTGGAATTTAAGCGAGCGTCACTGTAGAACTACCAGACAAGACCGATATAACCTATCTTGGATTTCTGGTTTTGCAATCTTTGAAAAGGCATGCTGGCTTTCCTGAGAAACTTTTTCCGTAAATTATTTTACTAATATACATTATAAAATACAAATCACCCACAATCTTAATAAATCGATCCTTGTAATTTATACGAGAAAATATGTACTAGGTGATTTGATTGCTCGGTAGCTTTAGTGTTGACACATAAACATCCATACCGTTATATCCAAGAATTCGTTAACAAAAATAGCGTAAAAGTTATTTATTCAGATACAAAAGTTTCCAATATCGAATAATTCGAAAAGAATAAACAAAGAACGAACATGAGAATTTATCCACGTCAAATTTCAAACGAGTGAAATTTCTCTAATGAAAGATATATTTGTGCTTCTCGACATAGATTAATCAAGCTTGATTTTCTCTTTTCGTCGAGCTGGAATTTTACATATCTTTTTCCACGTGTTCACTACTGTTTTTATCGATAAATATAGGCATTTCTGCTGGTTTTCGATAGATAAACTATTTAGCAACTTTAAACGCGCACAATACAACGAGTGATAATAGAAACTAAAAGCGTAATATAATATTCGCAATATCGTGAATCGTTGATAGCAGCAGAACAATACCGTGGAGAATATTTGTGTAGTAACGTATGGGATATTTCGACGATAAAATACGCGCACATCGCTTCTCGTCTGCTTTAAACGATGACGTACGCGGACATAAATTTATTCTGTGGTAGCATTAACCGTGCAATTCTAAGGGAAGATGGCGGCAAATCGACCATTCCGTATCTACGTCTTGCGCGGGTAATCCAGTTCTTGCATCGCGGAATAAAACGAGACAAAAAGTCTTTCGTCTCTTCGGATCCGTTCGAGCACATTTTGTAGATCATACGAAATTCAGGGAGAAGATAATTGATATGATGCATAGTGTGATATTCGAAAAATCAAGGTGAAATGATTCAGAGTAGAGTTAGATTAAAAAACCGTTTTAATTTCATTTGTTCTAAATTTTGTTTAAAACCTATTTGAATTTTATCTTTTAAATTTTATTAGAAGCCATTTGAATGTTATTTGGTCTACATTTTATTTAAAAACCATTTGAATTGTATTTGTTCTAAATTTTGTTTAAAAACCATTTGAATTTTACCCGTTCTACATTTTATTAAAAAACCATTTGTATTTTATCTGTTCTAAATTTTGTTAGAAGCCATTTGAATGTTATTTGGTCTACATTTTGTTTGAAAACCATTTGAATTGTATTTGGTCTACATTTTGTTTAAAAACTATTTGAATTTTATCTGTTTTACATTTTGTTAAAAGGCCATTTGAATTTTATCTATTGTAAATTTTGTTAGAAGCCATTTGAATTTTATCTATTGTAAACTTTGTTAGAAGCCATTTGAATTTTATCTGTTCTAAATTTTACTAGAAGCTATTTGAATTTTATTTATCCTACATTTTGTTAAAACAACCATTTAAATTTTATTTGATGATAGAATCGCTCGTTCCATGTTTGCAGAATATGGATGTAGTAGGTAATCGAACATTTAGTATCAATATGTTATTAAGGAATCAAATAAAAATCTGATTTAAATATTGAAGGTGTTAAAAATGTATTTTCTTAAATATAATAAACAAATTATAATGAACGAAAAATAAACATAACGAAGAAGCAGAAAATAATTTTTAGTCTAAAGTAATACAAAGCATTGAAAATCAAATTGCTTCATACAAATGATAAATAAATTTTGCAACATTATTAAGTAATAACATTACTATCTATTTTTACAACGTACAAGTATAAAACTTGAAATATCTCTATTTAGACTATGCCTTGACACATTTCTATTAAAAACTTAGCAACTCACTAAATTTCTTTCTCTTCAAATCCAATAAACACAATCAATGTTTTCATTCTCATACATTTGAAAATTAACGTTTATACTTAGAAATTTAATATATGAGTTCAATGTCTATAGAACAAAACAACACTGCAGATTTTTATGCAAATATTATTTTTACTGTTCTCAATATTTTATTCACTATCAATAATCATTTTTCCATATTACTCTAATATCTACTGAACCAATTAAAATCTTCTATTAGTGCAACAAAGAATTTAATCCAATGTTTCCCATATAATTTATACCGCACGTGCCACGACATACGCGTACCTAGAAATATCCAACATTCCAAAAATACAAAAAAAAAACTCATAAAAACAGAAAATTCAACATTACTCACCTATCGATTCCAACGACTTTACATTCGACAAAAAGAAGTGTAAAGTGCAGGGTCCGGAAATTCGGATTTGTTCGCATTTCTATAATACTATTATTATCGTATTGAGTTGAATCACAAATAGATCACGGATGTTCAATATTCCAAATGTAGTTAGATTCATGTGCAAACTGCGTCCAAATGAATTAAGATCAATACACACTTCAAAATTCTACATACTTTATTCAATCAAACTCCCGATCAAGTGGAACTTTCTCAAATTTCAGTTGTCACAGATCAATCTATCGCAATGCTTGCGGCAAACATCCGCTGTCTAATTATAAATCACTTCCATGTGATTTTCATTGAATCGATTCTGACACTTCTCCACCATCCATTGTGTCTTTTCCGTTACTGCTCAATTTACCTAGTATTTCCATAATTGTTTACGATGGAAACTATTTCCAACTCGACTCAATACCATGAGGTGGTTGCACAGGAAGTAGCCAATGTCAATAGTCACACGTAACGTTATATCAAACTCTAAACGAATTTTATTGGACAAATTCAGTTCCAATAGATTCTGTACATATTTTTCCAACGGAACGCAAATATACAAAATACATACGGCAAATTATGAAACTAATCCATCGAAGACAGTTTTAAACGCTATCTTTCTCTGCTGCATCATTCCTTCGGCCAAAGAACGCTCTCCGCCGGATATTTGAACGTCCCGCGCTCCGCGAGACGCCATTGCGTACTGATACCGTACCTGGCGAGTCTGATATTCTCGTCTTAAAATGTGCGTGATAAATTAGAAACGATACGAATACCACAGTTATTTTCGAATCGACTTTGCGTACTTTGAATCGCTCACCTCTTGCCTTATGATTTCTTCCCTTTTATTATTATTTCATAATTAATAATTTACTAAGGAAAGAACAAAATTTGATGCGTATCCTATGTCTACGGTTACTTTAAGCCGGACGAAGATTCTTTGAAATACACAAAACCTCTAGACGAAGTTGAATTATGCATCAATCGCTTATATAATAAAGAAAACAGAAACCACGTGCTGATCTCTTGCTGTTCAAGTGATTAAATCACGTATTTGCAACTTAGTCTTTGAAACATGAACATTTCTCGCCGCAATGTCGACGTTCGTCCGCCAAGGGTGTAAAATAGGTAAAAACAATATTCTTCGCACAAGACTTCGCTAAATCACTGAATTCGTTATCAACGCAAGAGGTTAAGGGTTAAAATTGCTTGGAAAAATTCGGTACCATTTCGAAAACACCATTCCAAGGGGAAATCCTTCAAATTTTGAAGCGTGGACTGTTCGGATGTAACGATTCCCTTTGAACTTGCTCGCATAAACGTATTTTCGGAGAATCTAGTTTTCCCGTGCGCCTGGGCGAACGTAACCCTTTAAGTTAACGAACAAGAAAGAACCGTTTGCGCGAATTTCATTGAACAACCGACGGTGTATACCAGTGTCACGAGCACTCGGCGCGATTACCGTGATTCGTTCGGAATACAGTTCGCGAAACAACCAATAAACCCGTGGGCTTGTTCGCTGGCGAGTAAAATGACCACTAGAAATGTGTCCCGACGTGTTTCCACCCTGTACCACGTATTATCGACCGCGCGCAATATATATAAACGTACATACAGGTGTAAAACTTACGTACGTAAACCTGTGTGGACATTTTCGTACAGGTACACGCTATATATTTAACTTTTTGTAGAATATACTTGTGTGTTCAATGTGTCTGTGTGTGTAAGATCATATACAATCAAAATATAGTATATATAATCAAATGAGTTGCTCAGAAGTGAATGAGGTTGAGTCCAGAAAAGAACAATTGAGAAAATTAGTGTTTTAGCTATAAACAGTTTTGAAGCTATAAAAAGAAGGGATTTCTGACGTAGACAAACGAAGAAACGAGTAAATCTTTGAATAGCTCAGAAGAATATTATTCATTCCATGAAAATTGAGAAAAATCAGAAAATATTGCGAAATGACAGTTTCGTTATTCATTGACTTGATTTAGTGTTTGTATGTTGGTTAAAAGTTTGTGACCATTTGACATGTAACGTCAGAAATTAAAAATGATATAACTTACAAATATGAAATAAAATAATTCAAAATGATATATCTTACAATTATGCAATAAAATAATTGAAAATGATATATCTTTACATTTGACTAATACATATGTGTCCACGTTCCTTTATGGTACACAAAGATTCTCCACTAAAAGTTGTTTGCAAAAATTGCAAGTTTTTCATTCAACTGACGTGTCGGTCCCAAACTTTTGACCGACAGTGTATATACATTACCAGCCACGTGAGATTCTAGAAAATCGTATATGCTACGAGTATATGAAATTGACACGATAATCGTGATATATGTAGCAATATCATTGGCAATACAAATACAAATTTATTTCATTTCGGTTTCGATCGCTATCAGTCTAGAACGCATATTAAAAAGAACAAGCTCACGATCAGCCATTCTTGAATTCCACGAAGTTTCGCTGCGACTTTTTAGGAAACCTCCTATCCAAAAATGAAAAAATACAAATAATACAACAGAAACCACTTCTTCGTATCTTCGACACCATATTTGTCAATTTCCGTGAATTGTTAAAATCAAATTTCGAACGTGGTATGCTTCCCTGTTGCGATTGAACTCGCACGAAAATAAAATGCAAATACCGGAGTGTTGGCAGCTTCGATAAATTTATATTTTAATGTTCGTAATATATGGTCGACCGGGGCAGACCGGATCGTTTTAGTTTTGATAGTCGGCAGATAAAAATATACGGACATTATCACGTCTGACTGGCACGAAAAAATAGTTCGAACTTATGGGACAACCGGTGTCGAATAGAAATATTTGACAACGTAAATAACTAGATCACATTATTACTCTAAGAGTCGTGATACTAAATTATTCACAATTCTTCCTTCTTATCTTTGCTAGGAAAAGGATAAGTTGTACACAAAACACTAATGTTTTCCATGACAGTCGACGTGTTAATAATACAAAATAAAAGAGACATAGCAATTTTTCATCCGCAAATAAGAAGCAAAAAATGGAAAATATCATTCGCGATAGGAGAAATGTCAACTGGATTTTCATTTCGATTCTGGTCCCACCCTGTTTGCACACATGTCCGTTGTAAGTGATCAAATATTTTTTTTCGGTATACACGTATGTGTATGCACGTACATACACAGGGTCGCGCCAAACCGAGAGTGTAAGGGTGGAAAAAAACGAATATATAATATTTATTTGATGCACCTAATACCTAACTAAACGAATGATGCAATGCAGAGTAATCTTTAACCCCTTGAAGTGAAACGACGAGCCTCGCACGCATGTACTACCAGTGAAACTGGATTTTGCTAATTATTTCGTAAATATACTGTACAAGGATATAAATAATTTTTCTATTTTCATAAATAAATTTAATTGAAGCTGGCATACTTCAATTTTCTTTAAAATAGTCGTGTTCACAGTGCGACGAAATGAAACAGTAAAACGTTTGATTTAGAAGAAATCGCCAGGCAAGAGGTTAGCAGTGTAGAGAGCGAAACATCGTACTACCTTGCAGCAGAGCAAAGTTTTTCAAAAATCGTAATGGTATTTTGTTAGTTTTTTAAGGATAAGTCGATAAAAGTTTACATCGTACTGCTAGGAGATCACTTGATGGCTAAACTGAGGAATTCAGCTGATCGATTAGTTTTCATTTCTTCTCAGCTAATTTTCCGTTGGTTACTCTAATTCCTGATACTTTCGGTCGCTAATTCACCATTCGTCCATGCCAAACCAATCTGTAGACTATAATTACACCTCTTGCCCCTGTGTCGTTCCACTAGACATCAAATCATCCCCAAAACAGTACACACGTAAACGACTCAATAGAACCGGTGAACGAGAATCAGACTCTCGCCGTTTCGTTGAATTTCGCCGCGAATGCGTCAGAGGATTCTACGCAGGATCGTTGAGCAGAGAAAAGTAGCCGGTCCGAACGATAGGCGATAAACCAAACGGTAGTAATTGCAAGCACTGCGCTGCATGCGTTATCTAACCGCTGATCCCGCGATATAATTTCGCGGACGCGCATGCATACACGCGTACGCTCGTTGTCGGACAGGCGCGGGAACTTTCAATCGTTTTTAATCGTACACGTTCACAATATGTATATTCGGATACGAGACACTCAAGACGACCCTACTCGCAATCATACATGCACACACGAACACTCATGACCACCACACACAGACACAGGCTGACAACCAGACTGCGGATTATCATGCCAACTCCAGAATCCGAACGAATGTGCCTCTTAAAAAGAAATATTGACGCTAGAACTGCCGAGCGTTCGATACGATGCAAACAGAAATTAGAAATATTGTTAACCCTTCGCACTCTATAAGCTCCAATATGGCAGCATTGATAGTATCAATATTTTAACGAATAAATCTTTCAGAAGCTACTCTAACATTATCAGATCTTTTACACATACAAATTTTGTACTGAGAAGGAAAATAAAAGATCTAAGAAATGTTATAACATTCTTCCATTTCGCTAGGGGTAGTATAAAAATTGGTTGCTGATGAGTTACGCAATCATCTGGAGTGCTAAGGGTTAAAATCGTAACAATTGTATATCGTGATCCGTGTAACACCTCGTAGAAATTGTAACAGTAAGTTTTTCCTCGGTATCTTCGTATATTTGTTGTGCTATTCGAGTGAAGCTATTCGTCTTTCGAATCAATTCGAACATTTAACGTCTTGAAGATATCGGTAGGCGCGAAACGAGGAGACCGAGATCCGCCATTTTGTCGGGCGCGGTAGTCCTAGCGTTAGCGTATCTCCCGCAAAAAAGTAGAACTGAGATGCGTCCGCGTTTCAGTTGACCGGGGAGTCTTCTCGCGTTTTCTTACAGAAGCTTAGGATCTACATAGTATTTCTCGTTTCACTGAATTAAAGTTCATTAAACCGTGTTTCAGTGTTTGTTAAAATATCGGTATCCGTTCGCGTACAATAGTAAGCGCCATATTTACGGAAGGCGGGAAGACTCACTGGTCAAACCAACGGAATCTGTGTCTTCGTATTAATCCTTTGTTCTATAATAAATATCATTTACTCGTTTTGAATAGAAATTAACTGTTACTTCTCTGTCGTTCATCGTTTCTTTCCTTTTTCTGATAAATTCTCAACACGTTGACCGCCACGGTGGTCACCCGAGCTTCCAAATCGAAAGGAATTACAAAAAGAGAACTAATATCGAATCAAGACATTCAGTTACATAAATAACTAAATAACAACGTAACTGAAGCGCTATCAAATCATTAATAATCAATTCCAATGCAATTTCCCTTTGCCATAGAAGAATAATTAATAACATACGTTTCCAAAATTATACTATTAACCTCTTGCACTCGTACTCCTCACAGACACGCCAACGGCAAAGGTCAAACTATTTAAATTTACAATTAAACTTAATTACACGTGTTTCATTGATGTCAATATTCGTTGGTATTACCGATAAAATAAAAAACTGTTCATAGCGAAACAGTTCGAGTGCAAATGGTTAATACATACTGAAAATCCTTGTGGCAGTCAGCGTGTAACAAAGTAGCTCGATCTGCAAGAGAGGTCACAGGACAAGAGGTCAACAGCTTCGACACAAATCGAAAGGAAACTACACAAGATTCTATTAAAACTCCCATATCTTTTTATTGTTTCCCGAACATATCCTTGGAGGTCGTACTAAGAGCATAAAGATCCGCAATCAATCGGTCACCGACAGATCATTCGCAATTGACGTTTTGGCTTACCGCTTATCGCCTAAATGTCTGGGATGTACGCACACAAAGATGGGGAGGGGGGGGGGGGGGGGGGGAGAGACTCAACTTACGTAAGACACTAACGCGAGGCATGAGCCGGTCAGCCAATCGCAAGCAATCCGATTGAGTTTCTTTTTTTTTGAGCAATAGTTTCTGTGTTTCCGCTTGCAATTGTCTTACAGGCTTCCTGTGGTTACTATACAGTCTTATGTAATTGATTCTATTGGCTTCCGGTGGGTGGGCAGTGGGGTGAACGCAAAGAACGAAGGCAAAGGGAACAGAAACGGGAGCGATCGAACGAAAAAATAAAAAAGAGGAACAGAGGTCTCGATCGATGACGGATACATTCCGGGATCGCGAACTTTTTCTCCGATTTGAGCATTTCATTCGATAAAACTCTCACACGTCAGAAGATATGCACCGTGGGATAATCAGGCGTCAGTGATCGGAACCGACGCGACGTATCGATATGTGCGGACTGCAGTTTATGCAAATATAGATCTCTCTGTGTTACTCTCTAAGGAATGAAACTAGCTCGGGAATCCTTGCCGGGCGTTCGGGAACATTGAAAATGGTACCTTATTCGGGAAGGAAATCTTCTGTTTCCGTTATTATCGTCTCTTTTGTTGTGTTTATCATTCGTACACGCTATAAATGCATAAACACTGCAGCCCAGATATGTACAAACGACCGATTCGCATTGCTTCGAGATATGCTAAAGGACTGATATTCCTCGATGACGTTGAATCGATATCGAAAGAGGCAGTGTTGTTACGCGGCACACACAGTCGGCTACAAAAATATCCGGTCCCCACTTAGAACCGTGAACCCTCCTCCGTTTCTAAATGCTTTTATGATTATTTGAAAATAGTGCTTTACAGTCTTCTTAAAATAGTCCTCGTTTCAGGTGCGTAGCCTTCGTCCAAGTTAACGTAAATACATTCACGGTATCCGAAACGGAGCGTGCTTCGAGCGTTCCTGAACCCCGATTCTACAGCGTTGTTAACACATTGCGTACCGCTAACGGGGAATCTCGGTTTTATATCAAGACAGCTATGGAACTTTGCTAACACTAGATTTACGGGTGTTTATTCTACACTTTATTCTATTGTTCGTGTTCGTCTATATAGATCGCGAAAATTGTAGCTTCGACACCAGAGTATCACCATGAGTATTCGTATAATTGCACGAATGAAAATCAACTTGAACTAATTTATTATAATTAGTTAAAATGTTTAAGAAACTCAATATCCGTGAAATTGACGGGTTACGTAAATCTAGTGCTAATTACCACATTTATGAAAATATTGAATTTCATTCAAACTGATTATTTAAAATATATTACATAAGAATATGATATAAAATCGCTATCCACGCGATTCAGTTTTCCGAAAATTAGCCGGTACGCAATGTGTTATAACACTATTCCCGAAGCTGTCGAAAGACGTTTTGAAATTTTAACTTAACATTGCGTACTGGTAACGAGAAACTTCGGTTTTATATCAAGACACTTAGCTATGGAACTTCGCTAATTATCACGGTATTAAAAAGAATATTAAATTTGATTCGATTTAATTATCTATTTAAAATATATTACATAATATGATATCCGAGTTTTTCAGTTTTCTGAAAATTAATTAGTACGCAATGTGTTAAAGGAAAGCCGAGATCGAGAATAAACGAAAAGTCAAATTCCAAATTCGATTTGTGAGATAAGATTGAGAATTTTTGAACTAACGAAATCGTATGTTACAGTTTGTGATTTCGTGCAGGTGATTACATTAGACTGCGGATATTTATGCAAATTCATATTCCTCTACACTAACCTTAGATTAAAAAATATTCTAATTTATCTTCACCGTTAATAGTTGATTCAATAAAAATATCACGAAAACATTGATAAATTTCATCGAACTTATTCGCTTATCGTGTTTCACGCGTAATTGCATAAAATCCGCGATCCAATTACTGATTATATAGAAATTCTTAAAATACACAAGTGTTCGTTCCACGTGAGAAGTCCTATATGAAACGTATTGTTCAAGGAAAAGAAACACGAGAACCTAGTGATAAACGTTCGATTGACCCGTTCGGACCTCGTGTACACTTGCACGTTGCAAAATAGTACGAATCACTTTCGCTATATAATAAATACAAAATTAGAAACCTGTTTTACCGATAGTTGGCACTAAAACCGCCATGTTGCGTGGATTTCTCTATGAAAATATAAAACGTCCACCTTGAAACGACGAAACATCTTGAATCAGGCTAAACAAAGTCTCGGTGTGACTCTAGGAAAGTGAAAATATCCGTATATTCGATATATTTCTTTAACCTTTGCACCCTGAATTTTTGTTGCATTTTTCTCTTGATAACTCTGCATTATTACGATATTTTCTTTGAACTTCAATTTCAACACTTAGGCAATCGCTTAAAAAGAACTGTAACTACAACCTCTTTCATTAGCTTCGATTGAACTCATTCAACTGATTTGGTTAAAAGCTTTGTTTTACGAAAGCAAGAAACATTTGATGAATTGCAAATAATCCTAATTCAAGATTTACTAAACAATAAAAGAAAAGATGAACAAAATAAGTGAACAGTGGAAGATCTGCCCATTCTGTTGGCTAAGTGTTAAAAAATATTTTGTAGAGAGCAGTGTAAACGTTTCTTCTTACTAATAATATTGAAAGTAAGATAATAATATGATCTATTTGTGGATCACACCTGTGAATAAAACTGATGTCGAGTCACAAAGGGTCAACCCTTTGCACTCGAAATTTGTTCAGAAATATTCAATAGTTTCTAATCAAATATAGAGAAGATCTGTTCAAGCGAATTTACCAAAAAACCACACATAAATGGAACAAAGCTATTTTCTTTCAACATTTCACTAAATTTCATAATTTCACTGTATCGAAGGGTGCAAAAGGTTAACACTAGAACTACCGCGCCAGTAAAAACGACTTTGATTTCTTCATTTCGCAACGATCGATACCTTAAAAGCATCGAATACTCGAAACGATATTCAAACTAAATAGTTTCCCTTGAATACTACAACGAACGTCCAAAGAATCCAAGAATAATCTATTGTTACAGTTCCCATAGAAATTACATACTAACCTCGTTAAACACTCGGTAGTTCTAGTGTTAAATACCGTTCCTGACAGTCTCGCGGCCTAATGTAAGTAGCAATCACTTACAGAATTATCCCATTCTTAGTGTAACCGGATACTTTTGTGGAACACACACCTACTTACATTTTGAACGATTTCGAGCCATGCGGCAAAGTAAATCAATTTACCGCCGAGAGAATCGCAAACGACGGATCCAGAGGTGTACCCGACGACGTCATATTTCACGCTCTATCGTTTCCGTGGATTTTCGTTTCGGAACGCGAGCGTCGATAACAATCCGAGGTGACAATATCGGTTCGCGCGCGGCGCTCGTCCGTTATCGCGAGTCCACTGATCCACCGATCGCTCTCCTCGACCTTACCCGAAACATCGGATCGCGCGCGACCGGTAGGAAAAATATTCGCGCAGCGAAAATGCGGCATCGTTCCGCTTAATTATCAGACTGTCGATATCTATGCAAATCCCCATTTTCCTGGACGATTCCGCAACGACCGAAGAACGCAACGCCGGGGCAATGAAAGGGAGAAATATGGAGTTACGAACGGAGCATTCGAACATTCGAAAATATTTTTATCTCGTGCGCCGTTAATTCGCGGAACCGCGCGTCGCATTATCGTCGACGCTGTTGGCTCGGTTCTACGAGTTCGTTCGAATTTGCCGATTTGCAAGCGGCCGTCGCCGATCGCGCATTAATTACATTCGAATGCGTATCACTGCTGGTAACAATTACAGAGGAACGAAAGATACAACGCACGGTCATAGATATTCGAATGTAATTCAGCGATCGGAGAAACAAAGCGCGGATTCTCGCTGCGCGGACAATGGCGTCCGCCGTTTTACAGAAGGTCCGTAGACGTCGTTCGATTAACACTAGAACTACCGTCATTTCGACTGGTTTCAATCTCTTCCTTTCGAATCATCGATATCTGAACCCTTTGCGGACGAAGATTGAAAGTATACGAAACCTTTCGCAGATTCTGCTAAGTTAAACACTGAATGCTTCAATCATAGATTGAAGAATAAGGAAACTGTGTATTGATTTCTTGCTTCGACTAATTAAATCACTCCTTTGCAATTTGCTATTCCAAACATGATGTCGGTAAAATGCCATTCGTTCGCAAAGGGTTAATAGCATTGAATATTCGTAAAATAGTTTCACTTGAATACTATAACGAATGCCTGGAGAAACCGGAAATAATCTATTATTAAAATTTTTATGGGAGTTAGATATTAATCGTATGAAATGCTCGGTAGTTCTAGTGTTAGAAATCACCTGGCCCGAGTGACCGTGGACAGGACAATGATTATTCCACCGTTGCGTCGGCGTTCACGCGCGCGTCTTAACAAGTAATCCTTAACGAGTCGCGATCTGAACGAATATTCGTGTTGCCAGCGTGCTCGCAACCCGTGTCCAATCTAAATCGTCTAATTTACATCCTCGAATTGACTAGAAATTCCACGTCTAGTATCTCCCCTTGTGTCTCCTGTCGCGTTTTGTTTACGACCAGCCAACACGGCAATAGAAATTATACTTCATCTTGCGTCAGTCTATCTACACGTCTTTTGGAACATGCACTGCAGTCTTCCTGTCTTCAGACCTTAATCGAGTATCTTAAGAAACGTGTACTTATCTGTATTTGTATCTGTATCTGTTCTGTAGCTTGCAACTCTCGCGTCCTGAGTCGATCCGAGAAGCTAAAACTGCTGTATCCTAAGATTCCTAAAAATCTTTTTTACATCTCACTCCATTGTATTCTTAATCCTTTTCCCTTCGTCGCAATGCTTGGACCGATAACATCAATCATTTAATAGATATAGACGCGAGTATTCTGATTAGAAGACTCCCCACGTGACTTTTTAGTTTACATTCGCGGTTTCCAACTTGGACAATTTTGGGAGCCAACATTTTTAATAAAAAGTTAACATTAAAACTACCAGGTGGGTGAAAATTTCTAATCCCTTCTTTTACAATTACTGCAAAGCTAACTTCTTTAAGAAATGACTAAAGAACACAATTCAATAATATAAACCAACAAATGGAAAAATGATACTAAATCATTCGATTGAATTGCATTATTATCATTTTTCTATTTTCTAGTTGAACGTCACAAAAGTAGCATTATTTGCAATATAGAAATGTTTCCAAACAATCATCGTTCCACTGAATGAACCATAGTAATTTGCACTCGGAAATCATTAATTATAATCATAAAGTAACCCGTTGCACTCGGAAATCGTTCATTAGAAATATTCAAAATTTTCCAATGAGTCATAAACATTCTCTAAAACGAACTAAATAATACATACATAAATCAATGAACAAAATTATTTCAATATTCCACATGTTCATGGATCACACGAAGCTTAACACTGTATAAAATTTTATAACGTTGATATCAAATTAAATGTTGGCTGTCGCCTCTCGAGTGCAAAGGGTCAATTTCCTTACGGCATTCAACGCATTAAAACGGGAAAAAATACTCTGTCCACGGAACCATACCACCATAAAGATTGGAAACCGCTAATTTTCTTTTTTTTCGATCAACTCGAGACACAAGAGCGCAGTATCTGTATATCGTGTTTAACCTTTAACATCGCCACCCCGGCACCTCGCTACTCCCATGACCATCCCTCCAGCGTTTCTGTAAATGTTTCAGTTTGTTGCATGTTTCGCCCTTAACCGTTCTAGAAATCATTACCCGTCAATATTGTGCAGCGAGCAACAACGCGGAGCTCCCTAAGCATGGCGTTTCATCGTGTCATCGTTCCGGTCGTTAAAACATCGGATCACCCTCGTGCCTACGTACCTAGCACGTCGTGCGCACGGAGAGCGCCGTCTCGAGTAATCGCGTCGGGCATTATTCCTCGAGCAGCCGGATGGCAATTCGGTCTCTCGCCGATCGATCCCCCGGCAGATTCTTCGTTTCATGTGTTCCCCGTGCATTAGTCACGACGACGACACATCCAACTATTTCATCGACCACCGGGCGAATCTCGCGACAAGTGAATGTTCGTTTCCACGGTTCGTTCGTTCGTTCGTTCGTTCGTTGGTTGTTCGACTTCCACGTTAACGTATACATAGCCATGTATGCATATTCGCGTACGAACGGAACACCTAGGCACGACCGTTTTCATCGACCACACTCGCACCCTTACTCTTACTCTTACTCTTACTCTCCTCCTATGCGTGTACAGAGCGACGAAACGGGGCTTCGGAATTTCGAGGATAGACTGACTCGACGAACAATGGAGGAACGTCCTGATAACGGATCAACGGACCAATATTGGTGGACTTCGGAACAATTTTTCGTTTCCCTATTCTTGGTAGAGATCAGGGTTGTAGTGGACTGGTTCGTTTTTCATGTAATTCTTTTGGTTATGGTGTTGTGCAAGGATGTAAGTAAATGCTTGGTGTATTTGAATTTGGTAGATTTGATTGTTTGGAAAGGTTGTTCTTGTGTTATCGGAACCATAGATTCTATTTGAGTGGTGTCGAACTCTGTTATTAACACGTTCAGTGTTATATGTGCCACGTATGGAGACACAATTTTTGTAAGAAAATGTTTTTAAGGGACAGTTGATGAAGAATAACAGTGTACGTTAGAAAGCACCGAAAACATGAAGAGAGGATATTAAAATATATAAAAATTACCGAGAACTTGAATATAACTTGATATCTCATTTAAAAAATCAGTACAGTTTATTAGGAAGATACGACCGAAACTTTTGTGGGACGGAACGTGTTGAATTGTGTTATCACAAAATAAAAATGAAGACGCACATTCATGTGGACTTAGGAAGAAATCATTCGTGACCGAAAGGATTAAGCCCTTGCCTTACAATAATGTGTCACGTGGTGCAGATTTCAAAAAGAATTGAATTATTATTATTACAACTATTATTTTCAATAGTTGAGAAATAAATCGTAAAGCAAGGGGTTTAAATGTTCCCTTCACGAGGGATCATTATCCTAAGAAATAAAAATAATAAAATCCCTACAATATGTTTGTACAGTTAGCCTACCACGTCCATGCCGCGCACCGGAAGTAGATGTTCAATGTAGATGATCAATAATGTATGTAAAAATTTATATAAATAATGATCAATAACTTATGTAACAATTTATATAAATAATGATCAGTAACTTATATAAAGATTTATATAAACAATGATCAGTAACTTATGTAAAGATTTATATAAATAGTGATCAACAACTTATGTAAAAATTTATATAAATAATGATCAGTAATTTATGTGAAGATTTATATAAATAATAATCAATA
Organism: Nomia melanderi; assembly: GCF_051020985.1. NCBI lineage: Eukaryota > Metazoa > Arthropoda > Insecta > Hymenoptera > Halictidae > Nomia > Nomia melanderi. The sequence goes on along the minus strand of NC_135001.1, from coordinate 614,147 downwards.
ATGTATGCAAAAATTTATACAAATAATGATCACTAATTTATGTAAAAATGTACATAAATAATAATCAATAATTTATATAAAACAACCCGCAGTCGAATGACGTGGCAGTCAAACTGTCAAACTGTCAAACTGTCAAACTACTCCAAGCCCGGCAGAAAAAAAACTTCCGCACTCTTTCAAAATCGATATCACAGACGAATTACATTTCAAGGAAGAAAACGTGTACAAGAGATTTCAAATACTCCCGGAAATCGTTGAAACAACACGCAATTCTTCGGTACGAAGATGTGAAACACACGTGGAAATGAAAGGACAAAATCTCCAGGGATCACAGAAACAAGCAAGGATAAAACAATCTAACATTTTCAACCATGACAACTCTGCACAAACCACTCGCTTTAGCGAAACGAAAAATTCTTCACACCCTCGAAGATATTGATACTTCGACACAAGTTTATTCAAACGTTCCTCCTGCACTCGTCGGGCCACTGTCTACCCTTGAAATCCCGAACCATTCGATCGCCCTGTGTATATAGAATAATATACACATATAATTATATATGTATAATTAGATATATTACACAGGGTGCTTCGCCCAACTTTATCACCTAAAGTGTTACTGCTACTGCTGAAATTCCCGAAAAATCTGTCCCACGGAAATCGCGTGGTTCCACGGTGGCAGAGAACTCGATTCTGTTGGCGGATTAACTGGACGCGAAACTGAACGTTGTTCCTTTGATTCCTTGCAAACCGTTCGGATCAATTTTCCCGGAAATGCATGCCGCGACTACGTTGGTTTTTGTGTCGCAGAAACTTGTAAATAAATTTCGCCCGATAGCATTCCGTGCACATATTTCAATTGGAACAAGTTACAAATACGCGGTTGATATATTTCGAGCCGTATATCAAAATAAATTAGTGCACTGGCCAAGTTCGCCTTTCGTTTTGTCGGAGTCCCATAATTGAGATATAGGTGCAAATAATTGTTGCAATAGGGGATGTCGCTCGATCGGTGGCATATTTCATTTTATTTGTCTGTACACGATAACCTCCTTATCTCTTCATGAACTCGTTGATATTTTTTTTCAGTTCTAAATAAAAACTTCGAAATGTTTGATGAATGTTCAAAAATCATGTATATTGTGCAAAGTTTCTTTTATACGAATTAACTCCTTGCCTTATAATATGTTAGACTCGCGATGAAAATTTCAAAGCGAATTCGACAAATCTAAATGTTACTAATTTCTAACATAAATTAAGTATTACTTGTCTGTTATTGATTTCTAACATTTAGAGTAAATGTAGACATAAAGTATAAAATTCGTTTAATTTTCTGCTAAATTGTTTACGACATAGTTGTTCTATCGAGCACAGTCGAGAAGTAAATTATAAGGCAAATTATAAGGCAAGGGGTTAACCTTTTGCACTCGGGAGGTGAAATTACTAAATGTTACATATAATATTAAGTTCATATAAAATAACTTTCTTTCTTAATTTACGGATGTTTTCCCATTATTTCGTTTCAAATAATGTCGCCTGTGTCTCATTGGAATGTGTCGAAAGTTTCCAGTGAAAAGCTTCTGAGTTCAAAGGGTTAAAACAATTATAGACGCGTGTACCGCGGTGTTTGAAATGAAAGTGGAAGAAAAGTTTAACCCCTTGCTTTAAAATAACGTGCGATACCCTAGAATATTTTAAATAGAATTTAACAAACGTAAATATTACTCGATTCCTTTGAATTCAAATTGAATATTATTCTTCTGTTATCAATGATTATATTGTAAGACAAACGTAGACATAGAATACGCATCGAACTTCTTTCTTTTTTCAATCGAAATTTATTTTTCAGTTGAAAAGGTCAAGGGATTAAGGATACTTGGCTCATTTTGTCTGAATTTTAAATCACCAGCTCGGAAATTCGTTTTTCTTTACAATTCAATTGATTCACTGCATAAACAAACATGTTGTATTTCCTTTTCAATGCTAAAATAAAGTGATGTTTACTCAGTCCCTTCGATTTTTAAGCATCCTTCATTTGTGAAATATTTGATTAAATATTCATGTGAAATACACGTATTCTGATGTCACATTATTGTTGATATACAATTTCGGACATATTTCTGGGTTTTATACTGTTTATTTATTTAATAATTTGAATGTATTAAAATTTAATAAATTAACTAAATTTTTTATAAGAATAATATATTTAATTTTTTTCTAACAATTTTATATGTTAAATTATTTGAATTTATTGTAAAATATGAAATTCAATATGAAAAGAGACAATTTCAGAGATATTGTCAAACTTGGCACTTACATTGACTGCTAAGTGTCTCGGCGAGTCCAAGAGAATCGAACGTTCCTTATTTTTGCTACGCTCGTGCAAAATGTTACTATCAGCAGTTTAGAAGAAACGTAAAGATATTTTCACGCCACTTCAAGTAGAAATTTTCTTTCGAGATTATCTATAGTAACAAAATAGTTGTTTGCTTTGATCCATGTGCATTGGACACCATTGATGTTTATTAACCCTTTGCACTCTAAACATGTTCAGCACCTTAACAATTCATTTCTACAGCGAAACTTCGAACCTAAACTTTCATTTCGAAAAAGAAAAAATAATAAATCTTCATGGATTCCACGTCTCTTAATTTCTTCTGTCAATCTGTTATTCGTGTAAAAAGAGAAACAAGTATTTCACGATCGATAATTAATCATATAAGATCCATAATGCACGTTATATTAAGGGTTAAACTACTCCCGAAATCTCTATCGCGAGTCTCACTCGTCATTGTATAACAAGGGGTTAAATGGTTGAATGATCGTTGATAATACCACGCGAAATGTTCACCTTTCTTTCGTTATAGCGACTAAGAAGAAGCCTTCTGGCGTATAGAAATAGAAATGCATCAATAAACAAGCAAAGGATGCTCGAGAGTTGAAGGCCGAACAATGGCACCGAAATAAACCTCGAAGAACCATCCATTAAAGAGGGCATCGTCTACAGACAACTAAAATACAGCCAGCTACTTACTCCTCGTTCAATCAGTGCTCACTTGGTAAACGTACCAAAACGTTCATCGAAATCAATAAAGACATGATTCCTCCGTACACTAGCCCATACAGACCGAAATATTCTCGAACCCGTTAAAAAGTACTCTGTTCTGATTATTGTCATCTGATTCCGACGAGCCTGGCCAACAGAACAAACGCCTATTCCTCGTGGACGCCAGCACAAAACCATACGAGTCCCGTAGAAAAATCATTCCCACGGAATTCCAACAACAGCAGAAATAATCCGGACAAGAAGGTTAGGCGAAACGTCCTTCGTATAATATACGAATATATATGTTTATGTATACGCGACGCACGTGACGAGTAAACGTCTGTATCCGTTCGGCCACGGATTCGTTCGAGGTCCGTAAATGATCGGTGTCGTTCACTACCGCTCGTCCGGCACAGGACGAAAGAAACAAAAGAGTCGTCGTGTTCAACAGTCAGTGTCTTCCTGGTGGCGTCTACGTAGCTCCAGGTAACGGTGCCGGGCGTCGCAGTAATGAAGCAGCGGTACCTAGACATCCGTCCCAGTCCCTTCCTGGTAGCCCTCGTCGGGAGAGCTGCGCGTCGAACCAAGCACACGCTTCAACGCGGAGACCGGCGGCAAAACTGGCATTCCCTTCTGCCAGACCCGTATCTGCTTCGCGCCCGGTGGAAACTGCTCGACCATAGGCGCGACCACCGCCAGAGCCTCCTTCGAGGGGTAGGTGCTGACCGACACTGATGTCCTGCACGCATCCCTCGCGTCCCACAGACAACTTGAGTAAAGGATCTTGGCGTCGTCGACCACTTCCATGCGGCTGTAATCTGCCCCGCCGTACGGCGTGATGTCCTCGGCCGATCCTCGCCGAGTGTCCCTGATCAGGTCGGGGTTGTCGATTGGCATCAGCGACGTGGTCGAGGAGAAGCACGCGGCCGGCGCGACCATCTCCGAAGGGTGCTGACTCTGCTCGTCGAAACGGCCGATCGAGCCGTACTCGTTCTCCGGCTGCAACGACGCTGGCTGGGGTCTCTGGACGTAGCTGAGGCTGAGAGACACCGGCGGCTTCGACTCCACACCGAACGACGTGGTCTCTATTTCGTCGAGCTTCCTGCGGGAGCTCGATATCGCTGGGTTCTCGTTGTTCCCGGTGCTGCCGTCCACCGACACGCCTTCCGCGGGTACAGAGGACTTGACGTCTTTCAGCGGCATCCTCCTCAGACGGATGAACAAGACGAGGATTACGAGGAGAATCAGGAGAATCAAGACGACCAGCGCGGCAGAGATTCCCGCGATCTGGCCGGAGCCGAGCGTAGACATGCCAGCGGTTCTCAACGACACGTGAAGCGTAAAGTTCGCTTCGACGCTGCCGGCGCGGTTCTCGGCGACGCAGTAGAACTCACTGGTGTTGGCTTCCTGGGCGTTAGTCAGCACCAGCGTGCTCCTTTTCTTGAACTGGCCCTCTTCGAAGATTAGGATCTTCTGGTAGCTGCTGAAGGCTGAGTGATTGGTCAACAGCCTGCCGTTCGAGTACCACTTCATCTTAGCCGGTGGTATCGCGCTCACTAGACAGACGATAGTGGCGTTCTCGCCTATCGTCGCTTCCGCGTACCGGCTGGCCATCATGAGGATCGGCCGACACGCGAAATCGTCTATCCCCAGATCGGTGAACGTGTGGTTCAGCAGTTGTTTAGGTCCGTGGCACAAGGGAGCCTGAAGCGTTGGCAGGTTGTGTTTGACCAGCCACATTTTCATCTCGCGCAGGCTACAGTTGCAGATCCAGGGATTGTCGTGGAGCTCTATGCTGGTGAGCTTGTTCAGAGGCTCGAAGGTGCCCTTGTAAAGCGTGGACAACTGGTTGTTGTTCAGCTTCAAGCTTTCCAGCAGCTCCAGGCCCCAGAATCCTTTCGCCTCTATCTCGACCAGCTGCGCGTGAGAGAGATCGAGCTTGACCAGGTTAGGCGTGCTCTTGAACGCGAGCGAGTGAATCCTTTTCAGAGGATTGCCGGATAGCACGAGGTCCCTGAGGAACGGTGTGTTCGTGAAACTGGCGCTGGGGACTACGGTTAATAAGTTGTGACTTAAATCGAGCTCCACCAGATTCGTAAGGCCCGCCAGTGCCTCGCTATCGATTCGGTCGATACGGCACTCGCGTAGGTAGAGACGCTGTAGATTCGTCAAGCGTACGCGTACGAAGATATTGCTCGGCAAGATCCGGATATGGTTGCCGCTGGCGTCCAGCACTTGCGTCTCCGGATCGACCCACTCCGGTATGCCAGTCAGCGCACGATTTATACACTCGACCGTGCGCTTCCCGCTCTTCCACTTGCAGGAACACTCATCGGCGCACTTGTCGCTCGTCACAATGCCGAGCAACGTCATCACGTAAAATAAGAACACCGAGATTTCCATGACGAACGCGTGTATTATTGTCGAACGGTGGTCCTTACGGTGGTTCCGAGAAGCGACGTCCTCCCCGACAATCTCGCTCGAGGCTCCCAGCTTCGTCAGAAGCATCAATGATCGCGGAATACTTTCGCCCCTCCGAGAAAATCCCTCGCGGACATTCCGGCGTCCATTCCGAATTTCCGGAAACGACGATACCCTTCCGCGACTGTTCCTCCCGTCCCGTTCCGTTCCCGTTTCGTTGCGTTCCCGTTCCGTTTCGTTCCGTTTCGTTCCGTTTCGTTTCGTTTCGTTTCGTTTCGTCTCGTTTCGTCTCGTTTCGTTTCGTTTCAGTTCCGGCCGCGAGCAGAGTCACCTCTCACCCCTTGTGCCAAAGTTTACGCAGACCCTTCTCCCCGCGTAGCTCAGGCTGCATACTACGGCTAATTATGCAAACGAGAGGGTAGGAATTAAGTGGTCTTGGCTCGTCCATTCGTGAATCCTCCTGAACGTTGCCCGATGACAACGCGCGGCTTCCCCTCCTCACACCCCCGGAAACGACTCCTCGCCGGCGATTTTCGGCGAACTCACGAATCGACGAAAACCACCACCGTCTTCTTTCCCGTCTAGCTTCGGCTGTATTCGTCGGCGCCAGTGACACACGCGCGCGCGCGCGCACACCGAGGCACACACGACGGGCCGAGCATACACCACGAGCCGTCCCGTTCTTACGTAAACGCGTGCACTTCGCCGCACCACTGATTTTCCCCCGATCGAAAGAAAACTGCCAGCACCCGGCACCCCGCGCGTGTGCGTCGACACGACAAGATACCACCGTTTTATAGCGGCCGACGCGCTCGCACCGTCAATGATCGCACAACCTCGCGCACTAGGACCCGCAACCCCGGTCGTCGCTCGTTTCTCACTGCTATTATCCGAGGCGTTGTCCGTGCCAGGGGTGATTCCCGTTCGGTTTCCCTTCGTTTTTCATGCGTTTCGCCCCCCGCCGAACGTAGAAAACACTCCGGTGCCGCGGACGCTCGTTGCGAAATGGTAGACCACGAAATGCCTGCCACTGAATCCGAGAGACACCCTCCGCCGCCTTCCCCGTCTTTCTTTTCGGTACGTCGTTGCAGACTGCCAGGAGGGAAAACGCCGACGCGAAGTAGGGCGCACCCTTCTTCCACTCCTGCCGGACTATATACAGTGTGTACACACCACCACCGTGATTCCGAGCACCCCTTACGGCGCCTTTCCTCTCCTCCAGCCTCATCCGCCAGCATCCTTCACCCCCTTCGCGAGCCTGCCGGTTCCCGGCAAATCCCCCCAAACTCCCACCACTCACCGCCAGACAGCTCGTGCGCTTTCCGCCGAGCGCCAGGAGGGTAGGGATCGTTTCCACTCCCCTACCCTCGCTCTAGAGCAACCCCACTGTTCGAGCCGGCGCTTTCCACCCTCCCACCATCACCCTAAACGGGCGCGCGCACGATAATACCGGTATATACTCCCTCTCTCTCTCTCTCTACGTTTACTCTATCTTTCTTCAACCTATTCCACGTTTTCCTACTGAAAGTCTCCTGACCTCGCTCCTCCGCCCGTTGCACCCCCTGTGTGTTCGTTCGCCTTCCCTCGCGCGTCCCACCACCTTCGACCCTCGAAACCACCCTCCCTTCGCCGACGTATCGAATGCTACGTCACAGTGGCGAGATATACGGCTATTTCACAAAGTGGTTAAATGCACTGCCAGATTACGAGCGAAGGGACAGTCGGCCGGCACACCGAGAAAGGGGTTGGGAAGAGACGGACAACGATGGCTAACGGTGCCGGTTACGATATCGTCCATCGGCCGCCGTCAACTGCCAGAAACCAGCCGGAGAGTTTCTGCCCACTACGATCGTGCCTGCAGAAGTCATTTCGCGCTTCCTTCTTTTTTTTCCCTCCCTTTCTCTCGTGTTTCGCTGTTTTCTTACCCCTTTCCGGCGCATGGTCTTCCCGTTCGCGTTCTCGAGAAGTCTACGCTTTCTTTGCTGCCCGCCGCCGCCGCCGCCCCCGCCGAGCTCTCGCCTACCGGGTGTCTAAGTACTTACGTGCTCCCTCCAGACGGAGGATCTCCGTTCCGTCTGTCATCTCTCGCGAAAATTATACGGGAAATGAGGGTATTCCTTCGCGGAGCGATGTTAGTCTCGCTTGCAAAGCTTGGGAGGCGGAATCGGAGCCGCCTTATCCATTAGGTACTTTGGGCACGGTGCCTAAGTCCTACAGGATTGAAAAAAACAGAGAAACCTGGGGGTGGCTTTACAGCGACTAGAAAGACAAATATCTCAGGATGAGAATGTTTTCTAGTTTCGAACACGGGAATCGTGGATTGAGAGTTTTCTGGGGAATGTAGGCTTCGACGAGTCGAGGAATGTGTCTCTGTATCGTTGATAATTGAGCAACAGTGATATATTATATATTATTAGAAACTGTTTGCAAACATGTGAACAGTACGAATAGTATTGTCTCGAGAATTTAAGGAAAGGAATAATGATATTTATTATACAAAAATTAACTTCGATTTGTAGATCAGATCTTACCCTGTATTCATCTTAATGAATCTAAAGTGTACTTAATCGATAACATATTTTGTTGTTTCTGCCATTTTCACGATTGAAATTGAAACTTCTGTGAAGGAAACGGATGAAATGAAACTGTTGATCTTGATTATGAGTTTCTAGTTTCATATTTCATATTTAGAATGTCGAGCAATTTGTAATAAACGTTCTGCAAATATAAATACCGAGTTTCAACTCTGCAGTCGACAATATTTTTCTTTGCATACATTCATTATTTCCTGGCGAAATATTAACAATATTACTTGCAACGTACATAAAGAAACGTCTTGCACAAACTATGGGGCAACATTATTTTGTTTCTGTTTCGTGTGTTCATATCTTATTCTACATTTTATATTGAATTCTTCATTTTATCATTTTCCTTGTTTTGATAATTATAATAGTATGACACTTTCTGGTCTAGATGGAAGAATTTAACGCATAACTGCTACAGTCTATCGGATTTCAAAAATGTTTATTTATCTGTATCCTTTTCCGCGTATGCCTCGCAATATTGAAACTCCATGTACTTTTCACTTATATTGTAACATGCGATTGTCAAGTCTGTGTTTCAGCATTGATCCTCAATTCGCCAGCGGTCTGAAAGATCGCATCTAACACTTAAAGGTTAACGATATTTCAGTGTAACCTTTGAACCATAAAATACCGCAGTGAAATTTACTCTGAAGAATATATTACTAAAGTATGTCGTTTCTAATGATCTATGCAGAAGCTAATATATTTTAAGCTCACTTAACGATAGAACTATCGAGCATTTAATATGATTAATAGGATATCCATATGAAACTTGTAACAATAGATTATTCTCAGTTTCTACAGACATTCATTATAGTATTCAACGGAACCTATTTGTTTTTAACACTAGAACTACTGTATCAGTCGAAACGACTGATTTCGAACTTTTTTGCAATTATTGATATCTTCAAGGCATTGAATATTCGAAGTCATCTTGAAAATAAATAGTTTCACTTGAATACTATAATGAATGTCTGAAGAAATTGATAATAATCTATTATTACAATTTTTATAGTGATTACATATTAGGACTAGAACTACTATAACAATCAAAATAACTGATTTCGATTTTTGTTGCACAATTATTGATATCTTCAAAGCATAGAATATTCGAAATGATTTTTAAAATAAATAGTTTCACTTGAATGCTTAATGAATGCCTGAAGAAATTGATAATAATCTATTATTACAATTTTTATAATGATTACATGTTAATCGTATTAAACACTCGGTAGTTCCAGTGTTCAAATCATTTCGAATATTCAATACTTTTAAGATATCAATAGTTGCGAAACAAAACAATCGAAACCAGTCGTTTTGACTGTAGTTCCAATGTTAAAAGTTTAGTTTCAAATTCTTTAACCTAATCGCTATATTACTAGACTTACACATACCCCTACACATTCACAGAAAATAGCGAAGAACCACACAGAACATACACGACACAAGGAAACATATAAAACGTCTAAAGCGAACTTTTCATAACGTTTTCCAGGCAACGCGATTTTCCACCATAATTCTATTTCCCTAATAATATTCTTAAAAATTCGAATTTGCATAAAGACCCGCAGCCCGGTTATCACCGACCCACTTTGTGCTTTCTACATGAATCTCACGCGAACGTATGGTAAAATAACGAGACTCCTTAATTGACAGCACGATTTTCTCGATTTGTTGCATCGCTGCATCGGCTGTGCCACGGGGGTCTCGTTACGACCTTAATCCTTTAAACTCCATAGACGTCTCTCAGCCGCTACTCGATTTAGTACAGCAAAATTATCAAGTATAATATTTAATGTTAAGTGTTTTTATAATGATTTTATAATCTTAATACATTGCGTACCGATTAATTCTTCGAAAATTGGCCAATTTTTCAATGAAATCAACTTGTAAGTTCACGATGTATCTCTTTCCAGCGCAAAAGATTAACACGTTAAGCGCCACGTCAGTCATTAATTACCGACGCTTCTGAATTACTTGAAAACAATCATAACATACGAGATAACCGATGTGGAATGGAAACGTTTAATAACGTAACTAAGTCGATAATAGTGTAATGCAAAGAATCTAACGCCAAATAATGAATAATTCTTCTTGCTTTTCTGTGCTACAAAAGAACAACTCCACGGAAGAATGGTCAAAATTTTCGTGGCGCTTAACGTATTAAGACCACGAGGTCCACTCGTGACAGTCATGTTTATCAGACTCGTGATACTTAAGTTTGACATGGTATTACTACAAGCCTAACTCGCAATGTCTACATTTAGTCCGAAATTCTCATTGCAAGTCAAACTCCCCAAACTACATTAAACGATTAACCCCGTGGTGTCTAATTTTTCTTTCGCCTCGTGACTTTTCAACTTCTAAAATCAACTCAGAACATAATAACACACCAATCACAGCAACTCTTATTTAACCCTCCCTCAAAATGGAAGAGTTCCATCGATGGAAGAAGAATGTTCAGTCAGCATTGTGTCGAAGAATCCTCTATAAGTCGCTGCTCGTGGGTTTGCATCCCTAACAAAGGGAGACACTGTCGAAGGACGACGAGGGACGCGGAATAAGCCGCCACGCGAATTTTCCGTGAAGAGGACCTTTCAGAGGTAATTGATCGTTTGAACCGATACACGTGTCTGCGCGTACGCCGGCACGTGTAATGCACCCTTAATGGACGCGGAGGCTGTGCCGCTGCGTGGAATCACAGAACTTCCCGTTAACGACGTTCCAGCGTTTTATCATTGTCGCACGGCGGCGGCCCCTGGATCGAGCAGTGCCCTTACATCGGCTACAGAAATACAAGCCCGGCGTGGCCCGCGTACATTTCCATTCCCACGCGCATTTGTAATCTGCTTTCGAGCATTTATCGATTTACGATACCGAGCGAACGACGACGGGACACCAAGGGAGAAAATGTCGCGAAGAAAGTTGAAAGGGCAGAGGAGACGAGCAAACTAACGGGTAGACGGGGGGCGGTCGGGATACCGCGACGATTTAGGCTTAACTCTTTGCAGCATGAATTTCTTTTGCATTGTTTCTTCGATAACTCTGTGCCATGACGATATTTTATATTTGAAATGCAATTTCAACACTTAGGCAACCGCCTAAAGAGAACTGTAACTACAACCTCTTTCATTCGATTCAATCGAACTTATTCAACTGATTTGGTTACAAACTTTGTTTTGTGAAAACAAGAAACATTTGATGAATTGCAAAGAATTCTTACTAATAATACTGAAAGTAACATAATAATAGAATTATGCAAATTAATATTATAATTCTCCGTCCTTGGAACACTAATTTCCGCGGTCTATATGAACAAATACGTAGTCTTTTGTGAACGATAGAATAAGGTGTAGGGTGAATGTCCGCAAATCCAGTGTCAACCCTTTGCACTCCGAATTTCTGTTGCATGTTTTCCTCGATAACCCTGTATCATGGCGATATTTTATTTGAACTCATTCAGCTGATTTGGTTACAAACTTTGATTTGTAAAAGCAAGAAACATTTGATACTTCGAGACTTACTAAATAACGAGAGATAAGATTAATAAAATGAAAGGCAATGCATTGCTAAGTGAACAGTGCGAGATGTCCTCATAAGTGTTAAAAAATAATTTATAGAGAGACGTGTAAACAATTCTTACTAATAATATTGAAAGTAACATAATAATAGAATCTATTTGAAAAACATCTTGACAAAGAATCACACTTGTGAATGAAACTGATGTTGAGTCACGCTCGACATATGATTGAATATTCAATGAATGCGATTGATTTAAAATGAAATTATAATGCATTTAAAGGATAAGTCATAAGATTTGTTTAAGTATAACTTAGTTATTTCCCTTTGCTATAATACGATAATATTAGAATGTTAATCCTCTGCACTCTGAGTGTCTCCTACATTTCCTTTTCGATAATTTCCTGTTGTTTTAAGTGTTTCGTTTGAAACATATTTCGAAAGAAATTATTCAGGTAGAGATGATAGGAAACATGCCTATCCTTTTCACTAATATTACTGAAAATTGTTTAATAATATAATTGTAAAATTTGTCAATAGAGAAACACACTGAATAAATCTGATGTCGAGTGATATTCGACATAGGAGTGCAAAGTTTAGCAGAAATAAAATAATTATGTTACTTAATTAACGCGAGATCTTCGTTTACGTCGCAGAGGAATCATCGATTTTATCGGGAAATACTGAATATTTGTAATGAGAAATATTATCGAGTAGAAACGGTTGATATCTGAATCGAACAGTTCATTTCTCGTCAAAACAAGGGACAACATTGTCGACGCTAATAACCTTGCCTGTCGATACGATTCGAAATTCGTAAATAAAAAAGATCTCTTCTAAACGCCAGAAGGGATCAATTCGTTGTTGCCATCCCCTAATTAACTCTGTGCGGGCGAAGATTTGTTGAAACAGATAAAACGTTCAGCAAATCAAGCTAAGTTATACATCAATTCGTTAATTAATAGAAAAAAAAGGAAACTACCCGCTGATCTCTTGCTGTTTGACTAATTAAATTATTTGTTCGCGACTTAGTTTTCTAAACACTTAACTGCGTTCAACAGGAAAAAAGATATTCGTTTCTCGTGTCTCGAGAATTTTGCTGTGTAAAGGCTTAAAGCTCCTGGCTGGTTGTCGCGAGTTTCTCGCGTCTCTGTCGGTTGCATGCCATGACACCATTGCACAGGCCATTGACGCTATTTAAGCGATTACTTAAAATCAATACCGGTCGTTCATATCACACCGACAGCCCGATAGAATAATTCTTATCCTAAACTCTCTGCGCCTCCGCTTTTCTGGCAGACATCAAACCGTATCCTCGTCTCTTCTCATGCTATCCTTCGAGCGATTCAACAGATCCTACGGGATATAAAAGGTGAAAGCACCAGTGGTTGACCAATGAACACTTTGACTGCCAAGTAAATAACCATAAAATCTCCCATAATCGAAACAGTTTCCTTAATAAAGCGAAAACTAGAGACAAGATTCTTCGTAACGATCACTTTACTACTTCTCTTATATCTCATGCATTAAATGAAACTTAGAAAAATATTGTTTTTCTAAAACATGTATTGTTTTATTTGTTCGTTTTATTTCGCCTTGTCCTCCGAATATGTCAAACATTTCAAAATAAATAAAACCAAAAACAAGAACAGTGACTACTTTAATATATATATATATATCTGTATTTCACATGTGAAAACAGATTGTGAGTCAATAATGAAATGTCCATTTTGCACAAAATACAATTTTTGTAAAATAGAGTAAATTAATAGAACCACTACTACAATAGTAGTCAAAATGATCTTAGTTCCCTCGTTTCACAATTGTCGCTCAAAAGTCAATACAGTTAAGTCAGTTTTTGCATATCTTCTGAGTTTTCGAAATTTTAATCGAATAACTAACATTCTTTCCAGTTATTCAAGGATTCACTCGTTTCTTCGTTTCTTTATTTCTTCTAGATCAGAAAACCTTTCTCACAGCTCCTCGATCTATTGTACAATCATTTCATAAGCCGATCCATCAATTTTCTCAATTTTTGCTTTCCAAACTCAACCGCATTAGCTTCTAAGCGACTCAATTAACATCTCCGAAGTACTAAGTATCCAAAACCATCTGAGAAGTAAATAATTTAGAATGCAACAAAGAATGCCTAAAAGAATTGAAAATAATCTGTTGCTGCAATTTTAATCAGGATCTCGTATTAATCGTGTTAAATGCTCGGAAGTTCTGGTGCCGAAGAATGAGTCTGAGTTGGATGCTTGGGAAATCTTGGGCGTGAATGAAGGGTGTTTGGGATTGATTATGAGTGGACGGTTCTGAATGCATGGGCTAGTGTGCATCGCCGAGGGTTTGCGTGAGATTTTCAATGGCCGAAGAAAAGTGCGTGCGCGAGCGTATAGGTGGGGTCTGTAAAGACCCTCGTGTATATGTACCTGCACGTTGGAAGTTTTGCGATGCAAGGGATGGGTTTGAGTCGTGCAAGATCTCAGAGTCAGTGCAAGTAATCAGAATACAATCCATAAATGGATATGTTGAAGTAAAACAGTTACTCGTAGAGAACTCCGCGTACAAAAATG